>NC_052532.1:75127545-75350236 GCF_016699485.2 Gallus gallus | reverse complement strand
CAGTCCCATTCAGTCATTACATCACACTTGAGAAACTACACTGGTGTTGGCAGCCTTCTGCTCTTGACATTATCTAATTCTCTGATTTTGTCTCATTGCATTTCAGCTATTTGGCTCAGACCTTGATGTCATTATTATATGCTACATGTAATGGTACGCAACTCTCTCAGCCCAGGTCTATATACCTAGAAAAGGTTTATATTTTACACATAAAGCATTGTCAGCACCTTAAAAAAGACAAGAAATAAGGAGAGGAGAGGAGAGGAGAGGAGAGGAGAGGAGAGGAGAGGAGAGGAGAGGAGAGGAGAGGAGAGGAGAGGAGAGGAGAGGAGAGGAGAGGAGAGGAGAGGAGAGGAGAGGAGAGGAGAGGAGAGGAGAGGAGAGGAGAGGAGAGGAGAGGAGAGGAGAGGAGAGGAGAGGAGAGGAGAGGAGAGGAGAGGAGAGGAGAGGAGAGGAGAGGAGAGGAGAGGAGGGGAGGGGAGGGGAGGGGAGGGGAGGGGAGGGGAGGGGAGGGGAGGGGAGGGGAGGGGGGAGGGGAGGGGAAGGGAAGGGAAGGGAAGGGAAGGGAAGGGAAGGGAAGGGAAGGGAAGGGAAGGGAAGGGAAGGGAAGGGAAGGGAAGGGAAGGGAAGGGAAGGGAAGGGAAGGGAAGGGAAGGGAAGGGAAGGGAAGGGAAGGGAAGGGAAGGGAAGGGAAGGGAAGGGAAGGGAAGGGAAGGGAAGGGAAGGGAAGGAGTATATTTTGCAACAGGTAAGGTGAGAATCCCTTATTTCTACTCTGTTTGTAAAGTAAGACAGCACAGATAGGCTATATCCCCACAGTCATGTGTTTTTTGATCATGTCAATATGAATATCATGGCTGGAAAAAGATGTCCCTACTTCTGGAAAATTGCTTCATTCTTGAAGCCTCACATTCATGATAGTGAAATACCCTCAGTGATTCACCAGATGCTGTTCAATTTTTTAACTCAGAAAAAATAACATTTTTTATCTCAGAGGTGAAGTCAGCCAGAATCTTGACACTTATCCTGCCTGACACTCCCTTAGAATATAAGAAACTCATCACTAGGAAAAATTCTCAGAATGAACTTTCCAGTCAGGCACTGGAATGGGCTGCCCACAGAGATGGTGGAGTCACTGTCACTGCAGGTATCTAAGAAACATGTAGATGTGGTATTGAGGGACATGGATTAGTGGGAAATATTGATGGTAGGTGGACAGTTGGACTAGATGATCTCAGAGGTTCTTTCCAACCTTAATGATTCTATGATTTTATGATTTTAAATCCACCCTTTGCTGCTTTTGGCTTTCCGTTGTACCAGTTTTGGCTGAGATACAGTTAATATTCTTTATCAAAGCTTGTATGGTGCTATGCTTTAGATTTGTGACCAGAAGAATGGTCATAATACATTAATGTTTCAGCTGTCTCTTAACAGCACTTACACAGCACCAAGGCCTTTTCTGTTTCTCTTACTGTCCTTCTAGCATGAAGGCTGGGGGTGCACAAGAAGCTGGGAGGGGAAACAGGCCAGTATAGGTAATCCAAACTGACAAAGGAGATTTACATACTGTAAAACACCATATTCAGTAGTTAAAACTAGATGAAAGGAGGAGGAATGAGGCTGCAAGGAGATGTAAGATGATGACATTACCTTCCCAAGAAACTGATATGCATAGAGTGCTCTGCTGTACTGGAAACGGCTGAACATCTGCCTGCCAGTGAAAAGTAGTAAATGAATTCCTCATCTTGCTTTCCTTGTGAATACAGCTTTTGCTTTACTTGTCAAACTGTCTTTCATACATTTTAGAAATTTTATCTCAACCTACAAGTTCTCACGCTTTTACCCTTCCCTTTCTCTTCTACATCACACTGCAGAGAATTGAGCAAGAAGTTGTGTGGTTCTTGACTGACTACTGAGGTTAATCCACAACAGTTGCTCAATGAAAATCCTTCACAGCAGGGCATACTTTACAGGCCTTGCACAATTTTACAACAGTTGATACAGGTTGTTTTTTTTAGCAATAGGGATTAGTACATTAGTTTAAGGACCAATATATTAGTTTAGCAAAAGAAATTCATAAGTGATAGTTCTAAAACTTCCCATGTCAGCTTTAGTGGGTGAACAGTCTTGTTTTTCCTCAATAATTTTGCACTGGGAACATAACAGAATACTTTATCTTCTGCCTCAATGATTTTGCCTCATGAGAAGTACTGGAGTCACAATAGAATACTTCTATCTTCTGCTTCAAAATGTGCAAGGACATTTTCCTTGGGTTCCATGTACGTTGTTTTTTTAAAAAGTGGCTCACAAGGGAAATCTTCCAAACTGGGGAAAAGTGGATGGAAGTGAGTCAAAGGCTTCAGTGATTAAGCTGATGGTGAAAAAAGGGGAAGAAGCATGTGGACACTGGACTACCCTAGATACCACTGAGCATGCCCAAAGGGACATTAGCATGTACTTCTGAGTCCGTGAAAAAGAATCAATGTGTACGCCAACGTACTGCATATGCATGTATCAGCCGCTCAAATGTAGAACCTGAACTCTGAGAGGGTGTGCTTTCTTGTCAAGTCGCCTGGGATGTTATCGTATCATGAGGAATAAAAGAATGCTGCTTTCTAACACCACATTGGAGTTGGAGAGTTTTCTTGCCAGATTTCAGATGACACAATGGCCTATCTGGAAGCTTCCAGCAGTTTCCAAAGACTGCAGCTTGCATCTATGGATTGGTCAGTGACAGCTCTTCCACTCAGCAGCTCTCATCCTAGAGCTTTCCCTTGCAGGACTAGTGTAAGGCATATGTATGACTATGTCCTCTTACCAGAAGTCCTGCCTAGAGCTGCTGCCACTTCTAGATCTTGATTATAGGGTAAAACTGCCCACAGAGAATTCATTTTTCAAACTCTGAAGATCCATTTGATTGATAACACAATAGGCTGCAGCTTTTATTGTTATTTTCATTAGACAATCTTCCTAGAGCTGCCATTTTTACTGCCTTACCTGCTGGAAACACAGTATGAGTTCATTAAAATGCTATGTGCAAAGAATAAATATATAAACACTCTTAAAAAAATTATGGGCTGTGAAAAATCGTTTACAGAGAGGAAGCCCCCTCCTATCCACAAATATAGTCAATAATTAAAAGAACACATCAGAGGGTAGTTAAAAGACTGCCAGAGAACCTGCAACTGACAAGCAACTGCTACAGCTGCTCCAGGGAGACCAGCCCACCAAGCCACAGGTTCACAACAGCGTCACTCACTGCTCTGTCTCTTTATGGCACGATACAAGATCAAGCACAACTGCCCCCTCGCCTCTTACTTCAACACCGCCTACTCCGCTAGAAATTTGCATACCAGGCCTCGCCTCTCTATGTGACGATCCGATATAGCGTTGCCAGTAACAACTGTTGCCCCTCCCTTTTCTTCTGCCATCGGTAACGGAAGCGTCCGGAGTGTAACAGTGACGTGACCTGCACTGCTACGCTTGGCCTGCTTCCTTCTCCCCCGCCTCCTCCCCCAACACATACACTCCTCCCCACTCTCCGGCCAACATGTGGGGAGCGAGCTCGGGGTGGGCGGCAGATGCGGTGAGTGCGCGCGGGAGGGGGACGAGGGAAATGGCCGCTCCTTTCTGTATGCTCCTAACCCGCCTCCTCGCTACGCGCTGCCATTTCCTGGCCGGCCCCGCCTCACTCCATCATACCCGCCGTAGGCGTGGGGAGCGGCAGCGTTACAACATCGGGGAAGAGGGGATGGTGGTATAGGCCGCCATCTTCTCCATTTTTCGGGGAACACGGGAGACAGATGGGGAGGTAGTGGTGCCGTGTGTGGATTAACGCTTTCCCCCTTACAACAGTGCCCCTCTGTACTATAAGGGGAGAAATAGTGATATAGCTCCGGAGGTTATCACATGTTCCCTGTACTTGTGCTAATGCAGTTCTTCCTTCTCACTTCCACTTCCCAGCCCTGTACTCTTATTTAATAATAAGTCACCTGATCACGTACCATGTTTCCTAAGAGGCCACAAGCCATGGTGCATGTGTTCACATCAGGGCATTAGGTAATGTTTGTAGGCAAAGCAACCTTCAACAATAAAGTATAATCTGCAAAATGGACACCACAAGAAAGCAGCCCATCTGGATACACCTTAAAGCATGCTTATTCAAGCTTAAAAGAACTAATTGGTAAATGAGGTTAGCAGTAATAATAAAGCCACACTAGTTGTAGTGCAACACACAAATGAGTTCTCTTTAGAAGGAGAATTTTGTTGTCAAAAGTAGTAGTGTTGCCTTTAAGATGTTTATGGTAAACATCTGGGACCATTTTTGAAAGTGATATTAATGGGAATTGACTTATGTTAGAAATAGCATTGCTAATAAAATTCTTATTGCTGCATCTTTGATAGTTGACATCCTGTCATCCAGAAAATCTGCTGATATATTTCTGCTCACTATGTATGTTTTCATAGTTTTTGGACAAAATGCTACATGTGCCTTATAAATGATGTGTATATGGTGGTTAAATTCATCGGTAAGTTGAGTAATTTTCTTCAAGCATTTTGGATTTGCATCACTTTTGAGAGCAGCCCTTTTGTTGTGTTTATGGACTTGAGTCATTCTTCTTTACTTAGAAATATCTGGAATATATTTGTTTACCCTGTACTTCCTGTCTAAAGGTAGTGTCTATGGTCTGAATTTTTAAAGCTGTGGGAATACTTCTGTCTTTGATCAATAGTTTATTCTGGAAGCTGTGTTCCTTCCAGATGCATAAAAGTGTGTTGATTGGGCATAGGTGAATATGTCTTCACTGTTCATAACTTGTTTGAAAGCCAGTACTGATTTGAATGATCAAATTCAAGGTCCTGAATTAACGTTGGCATGTAGCTGCAATCTGACAATTTTGGTAGAAATATGAGGAAACTAAAGTTTACCCCAAAAGCCTAAATTGTATTCCCCTTAGCTGTAAAAATGTGTGTAGACTACAGTACATCAGCCTGTAGAAGAGAACAGGCCCAAATACTCATGTAATCAGAAGAACCAAGGTAGAAGTTGATCATCAAAAGATCTTGGCCAATTGTGCTTTAATACCAAGTGAATGTAGGCTCTATGGCTTTGATTTGTGAAGAATGGTACAGAGAGTGGTTTTCTTACTCTTACAAAGTATTTTTTGCCACATAGCTGATGTACCTTTAGTATGGTTTTGCTTAAACTTGAGGTAGCTGTACATATAGGTAGATTTGCATGCTTCCATTTGTACTAAAGTAGGTTTGTCCACAAATTCTGCATATTGAAGATGTTGTGAGGAAGTCTGTCTCTGATTCCCCTGGTTTCTGCTTATGTTTTTATAGCCCTTTGGAGCTTATGATGATAAAGTGTCTTTCCTCATTTGAGATGCAGACTTTAGCTGTTTCCATGAAGAGGTTTCTAGGAGAGCAAATAAGGCAGGGTGGTGCTAGCAGTTTTCTGCTCTTACCTCCTGCCGCAGCAGCACTGGCCAGTTGGTGCCTACTTCTGGATTCTAGTGTATGCATTCTTCAAGTTGCTCTTTACCTTTTTCGGGTTGAAGTGTTTGGGAAAGAACTAAAGCATTCAGGATATTAACTGTACTTTATTTAACTTATTTATACTAGAGTGCATTATTCTACTTCTTGAAAGAAAAAGTAAAGTTGAGGAAACTGTTGGGAAGAGTGCCAGTCATGGTTAAGCAGTTTGTCTGGATGATTTGTTAGTACTTTCTGAGAGGGGGTCATGCTTCTTCCTCTGAAAGTTCCCCCAGTGCTTCATATTTTGATGTTTGGTGGGGGGATTCAAGGATGGGGCTGGTACATTAAGCTATATATGTAATTAGAGTCAAGTACTTTCAGGGTTTTCAGGATTTTATTGTTGAATGAGGAAGGGAACTGGCTAGGATTATTCTAAAGGTATACTGGCATAGCTGTTGGTAGGCATGAACTTGCCTAGCCACTTTTTAAACTGTCATAAACTTGCAATATTCACAGCATGCTGTGGAAAGGAATATCATTGTTTGCCACCTCTCTTATGAAGAAATTTCTCTTTGGATTGTTTTGAACTTAACACATGCAAACTTTGATGGGTGTCTTCATGCTGAAAGAAAATGTCATCAGTTATTCCCTACTCAGTTTTGTCATAATTTTATAGACCTGTGTTGTAACTTTTCCCCTGTCCTCTTTTCCCCTCATCCTGAAGAGCTCTAACTATGGTGGTAATAGTGAGTGTGAAAGCCTCTCTGTTTTTTTCCGTGTGAACCATTGTACCAGAGTGTCAGGTAATTTTGTTGTATCACTTTTAAGTTAATGCAGTGTTGAGGAGCAGTGCACTGTAGACTCTAGTCTCTTATTTTTTTTCTAACATCTCCTATCATCTGGTATGATCTTTTATGTTTATGTGTGGTGAGTATCCATAGATGTTTTTGTCAAGCTATGATGTAACCCCAACACCTTACTCCTAAGTAGTACCTTTGACCCCATTGTGTTATAAGTATGGCTTGTTCATAGTGTTATCAGTATAAAATGTAGCACCTTTCTTTGATATGTTGAAGAATATATCTCTCTCCTGTCTAGGCATGCTTATGGACATATGAGAAAGAGTTAGCTTTAAAATTGTTTAACTGACATAAAGGATAATACCGAAGTAGTGAAATAGAAAATAGAGAAATTTCCTCTGTGAAAGAGAAAGTACGCTAGCCATGTTTTTTTTTTATTTTAAGAGTTACAAATTCACTTTTTAATTATTTTTTATTCTTTAATGCATTTCTCAGATAGTGTACTTCTGCAAAGAGTGTTTCAAAATGCTTCATATATGTGCAAATATTTCAGGAAATGTTTCAAAGAACTTCTGAAGAACTCTTTCCAAAGATGGAAAGTTCAGTTGAAGACATGGATACCTCTGATACTCAGTGGGGCTGGTTTTATTTGGCTGAGTGTGGTAAATGGCATATGTTTCAGGTAACTACAAACAAAGTTATATTACTTGTGACTTCTATGTGTCAGACTAACTATTGCTGAAAATGTCTAAATGTACTTTTTCATTTATTTTGAAGACTGATTCAAATAGTCATTGCTCAGTTAGCAGTGAAGATATTGAAAGGAGCTTCAGAACAAACCCATATGGTTCTGTTTCTTTTACTACTGCAAAATTTAACTACACACTAGACTTTTCAGGTATGTATATTCATAGGGTTAACTTAAATAACAGAGATGTCAGATACACCAGTTCATTTGGTTTGTGCAGTATTTGCAATTTTTGTCAGCTCTTATAAATAACTCTTAATAGCGAGGCCAGTATTTTGAGTTTTTTTTATCTAAGATGTTGATTTATCAATTGTTGAAATAGGAATTCCTTTCAAGCAGCTTTTGATGTAGTAAAATTGTTTGAAAAAAAAACAACACAAAAAACTAGACTCTTAAATGTTTCATATGCTATAGATGAATTCCAGAAACATTTATCCTAACTCTTGTTTTATGCTCAGAGATGAAGCAAACCAACCTAACTACCCTTAAACAACGTCCAATAAAGCGAGCTCCCTTTTCTATCAGTGCTTTCAGGTAAGAAAATAAAATGAAGTGTCCTGATTTTGATTTTAATCCTGATTTTGATTTTAATTCTGAGTTTTACAAAGTAAAATTAAACAAAAATATGTTTTTTATGGACTGTCTGTATTTATTTACTTCATCAAATAATTTGAAAATGTGAAAAAGCTAGTCAAATAAAGAAGGAAGAAATTTTAGAGGGAGAAAAACAAAAGGTTTTGTTTGTTTGTTTATTTATTTATTTAGAAAATAAGGATCTTGTAGTGGGAGAGGCTAGGCATACTGAATACCAATATCCTTTGGCAAGCTGCTTGAATTTGTACCTGACTTCAGTTGTTGGATTCCCTTGCAGTAAATAACCTGTTAAATCAGAATTGCTGACTGGAGAATTGGAGGAATAGCAGCAGAAAGAAATGGAGTAGTTTGTTCCAATGTAACAATGACTTCCTAAATTAGTTGGAAGGAACATTGTGATGATGTAATGCTCTTCTGATGCAATCTGATAGTCAAGAAAAACTAGTATACTTAGTGATAGTACTACAGATAAAATTGAACATCTCTAACGTGGGTTACTTTTTCCAGATATTTCTTAAACATAATTTCAATTCTGAATTATTATCCGGTTATATTTTTAAAAAGAACCGTGACATTTGTAAAAAGAAATGTAGTAGCAATCACTTAGCATTGGCATTTAGAATGGGCTGTCTTTTGGGGTTTTTTTTTTTTTTTTTTGAAGTGTCAGCTGTTTTTCACTGAGTGTTTGCTGAAGTGTGCATGCAATAATCTTGCAATTCAATTTTTTATGCTTATTGAAAAATTGCCTTCAATCCTTCTGATACTTCAGTCAACATAGTCTCTTTTCACACGCTGACACCATTACTTTGCGATTGCTTTATGTAGTGTCTATTTTCAGGCCTAAAGTTGCTATGTACATGCTTAAAATACTTTTTTTTTTTTTTTTAATCTTCTATGATTTTTAGTTGTGTATATCTAACACAATGACTTAAGATGACTGGCATTCAAGTGAAGGCCCAGTTTTGAGAGTCTTAGGCTAGTTTTAATTCTTGATAATTTGAAATGTTCAGGCTATATCTGCACTCTCCTGTTTCTAGATTAGTGTTGCTCTCCTGGTGTTGCAGATATCTCTGACTATTCTTTTTAGTTTAACTTTGTATCTTTTTGTTGGATAGATGATGTAATAACATTATTACTGCTGTTTGTTTGTAATAAACTAAGCCATAATTTGTATACAGAGTAAGTTCTTTACCTTTGACCTTACCTGCTGACAACAGGCTTTTTTAGAACGAAGCACTAAGTAGTCTTGTGTTAAGTGGTTGGGTTGTTTTTTTTTTTTTTTTTTCTTGTTCTTTTTTTGCATACTCTCTTGTTTGGAGAAAGAGTTCATAGGAAAATGCTTGTCCTTGTTGCGATGTGCTTTTACTGTTTTTTGATTTGAAGTTTCATCTGTGAAAATGAGTCCATCCCTATGCCTTCACATTGGGAGAATGTAAATCCGGAGGAGCCGTATCAGGTAAGAGTTGGTGTGCAAGTTGGAAAACACATAATGAAATAGTACATCATGTTGTAATTGTGCTAACTTCTTTTTTTCCAGCTTATTCCTTTGCAAAAGAAAACAAATGAATACAATGAAGTTTCTAGTCTCTTTGGAAAAACAATGGATAGCCACCGAATAAAAAGAATAAAGAGAATACAAAATCTAGACTTGTGGGAGTTTTTTTGCAGGTGAGATAATTTTTAAAACCAACAGTCTTAGGATTGTTAACAGAGCAAGGCACGCAGTATGCTTAATTACTTTTATTGGTATATAATTAAAATGTGTTACTTTCATTATTTTTCTTTATTGGCTTGTTTCTCAATTTCTGACAGTATTGAAAACAGAACTTTCAGGAGTAACTTCTACAAGTGCAGAAATATAATGCAGTTATACAAGTACTACGTATATCTGTAGCACAGACGAAAGTGATGCATTCTTGCAGTATGTTGAAATTTATCATTTTCAAGCTCTGAGCAGCCTGGTCTAGTGGTTGGCGACCCTGCACATAGCAGGGGAGTTGAAACTCAATGATCACTGTGGTCCTTTTCAACCAAAGCCATTCTATGATTCAAAAAAAAAAAAAAAAAAAAAAAAAGGGGTGGGGGGGACCTGTGGTCCCATCTGGGGCCCCTAGGTACAGATGGGCTGGCATCCCCTGGCATCCCCTGTCAACATAGTTGCACAATTGGCAGTTCTTTTTCCTCAGGTGGCTTGAGCATAGTGGCCCAGATCATTTGAGAAGGTTTTTTTTTCCCTTTTTTTAGGATGTCTTACTATCACAAGCATGAAGTATACAGTTGTAAATTAAAAAAAAAGACATAAAAAATTAAGAGTGGTAGAGCCATTTACTTCTGTGGGTTAGCATTCCCTTTGTATGTTAACTTCAGGGCTTCTGGGGTGGGACTGAAATTAATCATAACTACGGACATTGGGAATCAAGCTCTGACTTTGTAGCTGTATTAAAATTAATCATTCCAAGATTGAAAAAAAAAAAAAAATTATTGCACTGTGTTTGGCACTGTATTCCTTCTCTTTCAGTAACTTTAATTTCTTGGAAAATATTGAAAAAGACGCTTTTAATATTTTTATAGATGGTTTGATATGAACTAATCTTTTTTTTCATTGTGAAAAGGCAAAGGCGTTCCTATCTATGTAGAATGCCAGCTTCTCCTAAAGAATAGTGATATGCTGAGGTTTTTTAGTTTCACGACTGATTTTAGGGATAGGAAGTATTTAAGCAGTAACTGATTGGTCAAGCGGTAAAGAATATAGTGAAAATAGCAGCAGGTAGACTTATTAACCTATCAATATCATTTGGCTGTGTTGACAAGGATGGCACCAGTTTTTTTTGTAACTCCTCCAAGTCTGAGTTTACTGTGTTCGAGTGTGATCAGTGTTCAGAATATCCATATGGTAGAGACCCATACTTTCTCATAATAAAGTAAGGAGAAAAAAAGTAAGTTCTTTTGTTCTTTACTGACTTTTATGTGTTGAATTTTTAGTGACCACTAGGATATTTGTGATTTGTCTAATTTCTCAACGTCATGAAACACAGGGCAGGGTTCAGTGTCCAATTAGCATGAATTCATGTCATTTCTTCAAATTTAAGTGCTACGAAAGCATTTTCTAGGTTCTTTTCTTTTCCTCTTCATGTTGTGTTGGCCTGGAAGAACTAGAAGTAGTGAGTTCCATTTCTACTTCTTTCCTAGTATCAAGTTTTAGTTATTAAGGCTTATTTGCCTGGCCTTGTGATTTAACAGCCACCTTTCTATAAATAAGTTTCTGTGGATATATTTATACTATCTCAATACATCAGTTTTTGAGAAAAGAGATAGCAAGCAGACTTTAAATGTCCTCTGTGTCTCCAGTGTAGATGATGGGGGCAGGGATGGGGAGGTGGGGAGATAACTTGTTTGCTTACGTAAGGAACAGATTTAATTTGAAGAGCATAGTAGTTTACCAGGCTAATCAATCAGTGAGAGGAATCTGTGGCTTAGGAACTTGGAATGTGTGGGTGCTATGCTAAAATGTTTTTGAAGTACAAAACCGAGAATGAGAATTTGAATTTCATACATGAGGAGTATTACATTAAGAGTTTTTACACGCCGGGTATATTGCTATAGAACTATGAAACGATACTTTTTAGTACTTCTATCTTTATAAAAGTATATGGAGAAAATTGTGTTTTAAAACGTCTTTCCTTTATGGCAAAAATACAAGTAGCGTAATAAAGGTTGCTAAAATATGTGTATGCAATTGAGATCTGAGTGCTTTTCTTGTCCCTCCATCTGAGAGGTAAAATACAGCTTTTTGTATGCTACTGTTCTGCCACTTGGACTATATGGGCTTACACACACTGGTGTGAAGAAACGATTATGTTACAGAAAAGCGGGTGTTACAGCACTTGAAATCCACTAAAAATTCTTCTGATGTCCCATGAGGGACTGCAAAAATAACAAAGGATGAATCTTAATCTAGCATATGTAGGTTTATGCACCTTGGTTTGGAATGGTAGAGAAGCAGAGCAAGTAGCAAAGGATGTTTGGTCAGTGAGAATGTTGCCCTTGTATAGAAACAGCCTGTGTGCTGGCATGTATACAAACAGTATGTTAGTAGGTATTTAGTTTTGCTTTAGGTTTCTCCTTTATTGAGTGGACTGGCTGTATGAGAGCCTGCTTGGGTGGTGGATCAGCTTAATATTGTTTTACTGGATTAGTTTTTCCTCTGCTGGTGAAAAGTGTTAAGAAGATAGTTTTTAGAGTGGCTGAACTCTTAGAGATAGAATTGAGTTCTGCCTCAAATTAACAAAAAACAATTTGCTGTGGCATTTCTGCCCTCTGTAGGACCAGTTTTTCCAATACACCCTGGATATGAGAAAGATTGCTACTTACTTTTGTGTTTTTGGGAAAGTGTTTTGTTTCACTGATAAGGTCTGTGTTTAAATATGAGCATTGCTTAAATGGTGATTTGCAATATCATCAAAACATATTGTTCTGTTTTAATAGTTACTGTATTATTGGATTTTATATTATGGAATCAACTGGTTGGAAATATGAAGGACCGTTAGAAAATGTTTTTGAACAACTTATTATTCACATTTTTATTGGAACAAATGTGTTCTATTTCATCAGAAGTTGAAGCTGCCTTTTTACTTTGTTAGAGATCACCAGCCAGCAGTAGAGGGAGACTGACTGAAAAACATTCAGATATTCATCATTGGTAGCCCTTAGCTCAGAAGTATTGCTTCACACAGATGTTTTTTCAGAAGATACAAGGAGTCTTGACTCCTTCATTTTGTCGAAATGCTTACAGAGGGGAACTTGAGTGACAGGGGCCTCTGCCTCTGACATAAAATGCCACAAATGAGATAATTAGTGAAAGCTCCCAGATGCCTTTGACTTTATACCAATGTTCTTCAGATTTGGAAAACAGTTTTAAAACAATAATAATTTTTAAAAAGTTCTAAAGACACTTTTTAGTTAGTTACTTCACACTAAATAAAAATACAAAAGCTTAAAAATAAGACAATTTAAACATATTTTTAAGCTAAGTACTGCAAGGTGTCAAGTCCTTTGAAATGTATTTATTAATAAATCATAAACAATTGCAATATAATGCCTTCAATATGGTGATGAATCTTTGCTGCCTCTCTTTCTCTGGACTTGGTTGATAGGAGATTGATGTATCTAAACTGTAGGCCCTGAGAATGCCTCCCCAGTTCATGTCTGCACTACAGTTATAATCAGATTGCTTAATTTGATAAACCTAAATCTGCTTTTTTTTTCCTGCAGCCACTGTGGTTTTTATGCATAGAAAATTCAGGCACACAGACAAGAACAAAGCTATGATACATCTTAGTTTTGTATGTGCTCCATGATGTTCTGCCCATAAGACTGTATTATAGGCTTGTCTGTTGTTCAGTTTTTTTTTTTGTTTGTTTGTTTTTTTCCTCTCCTCTCCAAAGTTCTTTAATGGTGTGACACAAGACTTGGCTCTTCTAGAAAGTATGTGAACCATAAATTCAGAAAACCATGGTCATGTTGGTAATTTAGCCTAGACATTTAGATACTTTTATTTTTAGTGGTTTTGTTATTTTAGTGGGATAATTACAATCCACTAAGATTGTTATCCTTCTAGCCATGCAGTTTATGCAGTTGAAGAGAACAAAAACAACAACAAAATTAAATAATGGGTGTTCTTTTTTCTGGGTGTATGTGCAGAAAATGACTGCACTGAAGCTATCACATAAATAGAATTGATAAAAATTTTTTAGAAGACCTTTTCTTCCTAACCTTAGATTACTTCTGAAAATAATCTACAGTATCCAGGTGTGATTTCTAAACATGTACCTTAGGAATTCTAATCTCTTTTAAAATATGAAATCATATAGACACTTGCAAAAGTGAAATTTAGGAAATTTTAAGTCTGTTGCCTCTCTGCAGTGTTTTCAGAGTAGGAACTTAATTTGTTTTGTACAAATGCTTATAATACTGCATTGTATGTTTTCTGCAGGAAAAAAGCTCAACTGAAGAAGAAAAGAGGTGTCACAACTATTAATGAGCAGATGTTATTTCATGGCACCAGTAATGAATTTGTAGAAGCAATATGTATTCATAACTTTGACTGGAGAATAAATGGAATGCATGCTGCTGTATATGGAAAAGGTAAATATTTTTTCACATACAGCAGTTTGGCAGTCTGAACTGTTCAACATTATGCGTTCCTTATAGAATGTTCTTTGTGATGTACTCCTGTGTTTTTACAGGAGACATTTAATATCGCTCTGCTTTTACATCAAGTGTAATGAAGAAAGTAAGAATAGAGTAAACAATGTAATCAGCATAACTGATGGCTAGGACTTGGGAGTGGGGTGGATGAAGGATGAACTGCAAAGCTGTGTAGTTCACAAGGAGAGTCTCCCTGATAAAATGTTCACGCAAAATACTTGCTCACGTTCTGTAGGTTGCTCTGAAAGTAATGCTTCCTATTTATTCCCATAGAAACTACAATGGATCCAAAGAGCACAGTAACACAATTTGATAGAGCACGTTCTCTGCTACAAAACGCTATTTTTCAACATTAGTCACCAGCCATGAACTGCACTCATAAAAATTGGCACCAGCAGAGGTGACCCACTGTTTCACAGCTGCTGTGACAATGTTCTTGATAGGAAAAATGCTGCCCATGCAGTCCATCTTTCATTGGCCTGAACAGATGGAAGTAGGAAGGTGCCAAATCTGGACTATATGATGAGTATGGTAGGACAGTCCAGCCAAGACTGGCAATGTGCAGCAAGGTCTTCAAATTAGTATGGGACCTGGTGTTACTGTGTTGCAAGAGAAAGTTTGTCTTTTCTTCTCTGGCCTGACTCTGGGAGTTTGAGTCTTCAACTTACTCAGCATCGCGATGTAGTGGTCAGAGTTGATGGCTTGTCTGGGTTCTAGGAAATCCAGAAGGATCCCCCCTACCCTATTCCAAAAGACAGTCCACATCACTTTACCTGCTGAGGGCAGTGTCTTGAACTTTGTCTTCAATGGGGAATTCACACATCATCACTCCATGTACTGCTGTTTTGACTCCAGCACACAGTGGTGACACCATGTCTCATCACCAGTAATGATGCGATCCAGGAAATTATCACCTTCAGTCTCGTTCTATAGGTCCTGACAAACTTGCCCACGGTGTTCTTTCTGTTTCGGTGTGAGAATCTGTGGGACACACCTGGCATAAACTTTGTAGTATTCCAATGTTGCCACCATCATTTCCTGTGCACTGAAGCTGATATTCAGTTCTGTACTGAGTGTCCTGATCATAATACTGTGATTCGTACAGATGAGCTGATCTGAGATGCTTCATGGTGTGACAGCTGTTCAAGGCCATTTGCAATTTGGCCTGTCTTAAACTTTGCTGTCACCACTGCTGAAATGCACCACTCACTGCTTTGCTTTGCTAACATCCACTGTCTGGTCTCCACAAATATTCAGCAAGCATCAAAGAATGTCAGTGGGTGCAATGTTTTTTGTACGTGGAGGAATTCAGTGACACACCTTTGCTTCATACACACTTCCTTGTCAGTCACCATTTTGTCAGACTGCCCCTCTGCGTTCATTTGTCACATGACAATAGAATTTAATAGAATAGTGGTGAGAATTTTCAACTTCTAATGTCATGCCATCAGCAAAAAGTCATACCTCTGACATTGTTGGCCAACGTAGGATTGGATTATAATGATGTCAGAACAGAATCATTGGATTGCCAATAAACAGAAAAGGACAGACTTTTTCATCATCCTGGTACCTATCTGTTCATTAGAAGTTAACCTACCACGATAAGAATATAATAAGAATTTGCTTTTTATTTGAAAGGGACCTACTTTGCAAGAGATGCGTCATATTCCAGTCGTTTCTGCAAAGAGGATATGAAGCATGGAGATACTTTCCAAATTCATGGTGTGAATCTGCAGCCTCATTTGCACAAACCAGATAAAGTCATGTTTCTTGCACGTGTATTAACTGGCGACTATATCAATGGTGATTCAAAATACATGAGGCCTCCTTCAAGAGATGGAAGTTTTGTGAACTTGTATGACAGCTGTGTGGATAACACCTGGAACCCAAAGATATTTGTTATCTTTGACGCCAACCAAATCTATCCTGAGTACTTAATAGAATTTTGTTAAATTTAATGAAGCTGAACTGAATATTTGTGTTTTCTTGATACTTTTTTCCTTTTGCAAAAACAGCAACAATGAAAACCCAAACTGTGAAAGGACAGAGGTGAAAGAAAAGCTAGCATATGTTTATGAAGCTGTTAAACATTTAAGAGAGATTGTCCATCTGCTTTTAGAAATTTGTAAACAAACTTCACTAATGCCTTTTTACAATGTAAGGGAGTATTACGAGTCTGAAATTGCTTAGTTGAGTGCATTAGTAAGTTTTTGTTCAAAGGCAAGATTTATGTTCTGAGTTGTTAAAAATATATTGCAAGTCATTATTTGTGCGGTAGTAATATGCTTGTAATACTGTAGCTCTGTGATGAAACAAACCTTTTATAAAGATTGATTGTAGGACTTAAAGCCAAACCTGGATGACTTCTCCTATGTCTATGTATGTGTGTTTTGTAGTACACATTTCAAGATGTACAGGACCTAATGATCAACAAAGCTGCTATGTTTAGCTTGAAGGTAAGCTTCAGTTATATCCTTGGTTGGTTACAAAACTCTTGCACAACAATTTCAAGTTTGTTTTTGACAAAAATGATGCCCCAAAGCTCTTGTGGTTGGCAGCTGTTCAGTGTATAAATATTGAGTTCAGTGCTGGGATGTCATCACTGCCATATACCTTTCTGAGTTCTTGCTCTGTATTTTTGCCATGTCGTTGTAGTATGTATGTGCCTGCACGTATTTGCATGCAGATTACATATTCTTGTCTGATCACTGTTTAGGAAGTACTCAGCGCTGGTTTATTTGCTGTTAACGAAGACAATGTAGGTTAACTTCACTGGGAATAATACAAAGTTAAACCAACAATGAGAATTTTCAGAAGATGTCATCCTTTCATTTTTTAACACCTCAATAAAAAAGCTTTTAATAACGTATGTTTAGATAGGTTTTTCTAATTTGTGTAGTTGTAAAATTAAGGAGTGCTTTTGACAAGTAGAACAGAAGAAACTATATGTGGGTGAACAGCATATGTAAGTATCCAAATGCATGAATAAGAACTTGAAGAAGGGAGCTGTTACTACGATATGTACTAAAATCTTAGCTGATTTGCCATGAAACTGTATTCCTCGTGACTTTATTTGCTAAGAGACATAATGAGGAACACAAGGGACAATAATGCAACAAAGAAGTGGATTTTTTTAAGTCTTCCATGCTTCTTCAAGCTTGCCTTTGGCTATGTAACAAATCCTTACAGAGAGCATTAAGGCAGGTAGGGACTAATCCTTATTGGTCTTTCATGGAATTGTTAACAGACTTCTTGGATCAGTGGCTGTATTTAAAATTGACTACATATCTGGCATCATAACTGTCTCTGATGTCTCTGATATCTCATCCTTCTCCCTTGTGTTGTTATCTTTACCTGTCAACGGAACTTGCACAAACTGGCTGCCTGTTTTTATTTATAACTTTATAGCAGCTTTAGTCCTAGGCAGTTTAAGATAAAGATGCATATTTTTTTCTGCATCTTAGAAGAATATTTGATCTCTGATTCCAGCTGAGAACTGCAGGTCCTACAGTTGTAAGCATGATTCATGTTTGATTCACAAACATGCTAGCTGTGCACACAGTTTCCCACATTGTGTAAAATAGCAGATCATATAGGGAGTTTTTAGTTACTGGCTCCTTTTCATTCTTAGCCAGTAGTCTACAGAATATGCCCTTCGTGAAACTAGCAGAAACTCGTGCTGTTGTTACTTTGATTTGTTCTTTTATTTCTTCTGAGGTCTGAACTGATCTTTATTAACTAAGGAAACAAGGGTTTTTTTGTTTGTTTGTTTTGGTTTGGTTTGGTTTTTTAAGGGTCTCATAGACGCAAAATGTCAGCTGTACTGATCTTAAGTATCTTTTCCAATAGTTTGTATTCTGTTCTCTTGTTTACTTCTTAATTAAATCAAATGGCAGAATCTTTATCTTACCAAATCACTGCACAATTGTAGTTTCAGCTCTTACTGAATGTACTATTCTGATTCCCAGTGATTATCTTTGTGCTGATGGACGTTGATACTTAAAATGTCTGTTGAGAAGAATGTCTTCCTCTTGCTGGCAAGGAGAGAGAGATTGTAAGTGCAAGTCAAATCCGTAATGGTAACCAGAACAAGAAATAGTTGGGCTTAATAAAAAGAACATTGAAAGAGGAAGAAAGGAAAAAAATTTTTGGACTAAGGAGCGTTAAATAAATGAAAAGGGATTTGGTGTGATTATGGGAAACAAAAGCTGCTATTGTCAATTACTGTTACTTGTTGTCAAATTTTTCTTCCGTTTTCTTTTAACACCTTTGCAAAAGAGCATGCTCTTCTCTTTTGTGTCTTGAGGTAAAATTTTCTTATTAAATTAGTTTTATTACAGAATGTTTTCACATAGGCTTAATATTTTTTTTAAGCTGATCTCATCTCTGTATCATATCAAACTTCATCTTCTGGCTTTGCTTTTTGAAATAGTTGTGTGTTCAGTTATGCTGAAATATTTCATTTCATCCAGAGCATTCTGGGAGAGTGTCAATATTAATTCTTGTTCATTTATAGTGACAGTTTTTACAAACTTTTGCATTTAAGTGAAAATTTGCAAAACCAAAATATTTTAGCTTTATTTTGGTATGGAAACTGTCCCCATACCCAGTGCCTTGCTGTGCACTCACTTCAAAGCTAGATTTGAGATACGTAATGTACTAGCTAGAATTAGTGACTTAAATTCCAGAGCACACCGAGTGCCAGTATAGCTGGTGCTTTGAAGACAGTACTGATCCTTGTTAAAACATATCAGCAAATGAGAACCTAGCAGGAAGGCTAAAGGGAATTTATGCAATCTGCATAGTTGGAGATTATTTCCAGGAAGGAGACTTATCAGTTATTGATGTGTTTTGAATTGGCTACCTATACCTAATGAGCATGTGTCAGACTTAAAATTCCTTTGACCAGTATTGTGCATCAGTGCTGTAATTGTGATTATTATTAGGTACTGTACAAAATAGTGTACTCCCCCAGATTAGGTCTACTCCATTATACTTTATCTACTATATATATACTACTGTTAAAGGAGAGGAAAAAAAAAAAACAAACCAAACTGTGGGGACTGAGATGGAATACTTTGTAACAGGCTTGTGTTTCTTCCATACTTCCCTTGCTTCTCTCAAGTGACGCAACTCTGGATTAGTGTGGCAATTCAGAGGCTTGATCTTTGAGCAGTCAAAATAAGATTTTTTTTTTTTGCTTGATTGCATTTCTTTTTGCTGTTGTTTAACAGTCTGCTCACGTTGCTCACAAATTCAATTACATAATTTCTATTATTTGTACAGTAGAAAAGCTTATGTCAGCAAGCTATGCTAGAGATCAAACTTTTTTTTTTTTTTTTTTTGCAAAAACAAACAAGCAAAAAAACAAACAAACAAACAAAAAACCCATATTGCATTGCAAATAGTGTGGTCACAGGGGTGGTATCCTTGTGGGTTTTCAGAGCAAGTTATCCTTTTTCCAGGCTTAGTTCTTGAGAATTTTACTCAAACCCTTCCTCATTCCTTTAACTGATGTCGACATGCCCAGTCACACCAGTAGCTGGCATCACAGGCTAGGGTTGCCTACACTCCCAGTCTGACTCCAGTAGCTAGAGTCCACTCATACGAGTCCACTCATACGGGTCTCCTCAGTAGCTGACACTCTGGGTCTGTTGAGCCCTTTCACGTCCACAAGCTATGGCCCCTCCAGCTACTAATGCTAGGACCCTTGCTCAACCCAGTAGTTGTCACCAGAGGCCGGGGGTGTCTACTCCCCTAGTCTGATACCTGTAGCTGAAGTCACTTGCACACATACAGGTCTTACCAGTAGCTGGCACGTAGTCCTTGTGGCACACATGCACACAGAATAGAAGGTGAGATTGTGCAGAGCAATAGTTAAGGAAAGGTACGATGATATGGGAGACACTGTGATGATGAGGCACAGGTCTGACTAGAATACTGATCAGCTCTGTTTTATACATTGTCAGCCCCTTTTATCCTCTCGTCTTTTTAAATTGCCTTTGTTCCTTTGACTTAGCAGTGGCAAAGTCCAGGCTGATCCTCCTGTGAGTGGCACTTGTAGTTTCTTGATAGCCCACCAGTTTGCATGACTAGCAAGTTTTGTTTCTTGTTATCGTCTCCTTATTTGCTTTGCTAGGTCTGGATCTCTGTATACTTTGTTTCTGGTTTCCCCCTTTTTCCTTTAGTTTCCCAGCTGACAGGGTTCCTGATCAGATAACCTTACTGGAATAAACATTCTCACACTCATACATGCCCTCATCAGTCATACTGATAAGGTTTATTCTCATCACTGCTTCCCTTATCATGTCAGCCAGGATGGTGTTCCTGTATGTTCTTGTTTGCTTACGGCTTCCTCTCTACCATATTACCTTGCCCCCTTTTGTACTGTAAAAGGTCCTTGACCAGATATCCTTAAAGGCATGGGCACTCTGCTTCTACATGCCCTTGCAGATAATTGTGCCACATAATTTCTTAGTTCGAGAGGTCAGATTTTGTTACTATGGAAAGATGGCACATAGTAAGTGTATTTTCACCCAGTTTTCATCCTGGTTCCTGAACAAGAGACAGCTGAGGTGAACACAAAGATTGATAGCTTGCAGTTTCTTTCGAATGGATCTTTTAGTTTTATAGAGCCAGTCTGAATGTGTGGAAATAGGAGACTATTTTGTGTGTGGTGGGATAAACAAGAAAGAATATGCACTGCAATGAAGAGAGAGTGTATGTTGGGAAAAGGATTATCTGATGCAATATTCAAAGAAAATAAACTTCGCTTATTCAGACTTTGATCAGTTCCATGGAATACCATGAAATGAGTTTCTCTTCCTTGTTTGTTTTGAGTTATTATGCATTTGACATTGTTGTCATGTTAAGGACAGTAAACCAGTTTGCAGAAGTGTTATCACATCTTAAAGATTTCATTTACAGCTACAGAAATTAGAATCATTTGCAAAAGAGATTGCGACTGGCTCAAAGAAGAATTGTTTAACCCCACTCCTAGAAACAGCTCTCTGAAGCTATGCCCTTTTCAGCTATTGACTTTGTGAACTGGACATATCATCAATTTCTGAATTTATATTTTACCTGCCTGCTGCCTTAGGATGCCGCTGGGATCTTTTTGCTTCAGTATTTTTCCTTTTTAGGAAAATGTAATTTGCTGTTAGAAAGGGATTAAAGAACAATAAGAAAGTAGAAATCTGTCAGCATGTAGGAAAACTCCTTTATTTATGGGCTGAGGCTGTACTTATCAGACGGCAGGTGTTTCAGCAGTGGTGACAGTGATGTGAAAGACAAGCCACGTTGTGGACAACCATGCACAGCTATCACATCATGAAATGAAAGACGTCTCGACCAACTCATCCATGCGAATTGTCAGAGTATGACCAGGTAATCCAGATACAGAGCTGAATATCAGCTTCAGCACGTTGGAAAAGATGGCAGCAGTTGAAAAAGGTGTTTTTTTCCGCTTCACTCAGTGCTGATGAGACCACATCTGGAATGCTGTGTTGAATTCTGGGCTTTCCAGTAGAAGGGAGATATGGATTTATAGAGCGCATCCAGCATCTACTAATTTGATTAAGGTACTCCAACATCTGGCATAAGACACTGGGAGAGCCAGAACAGTCTAGTTTCAGGAACAGAAAGCTGGGAGAGACTGTGGGAGTGATCTTATCAATGTGTATAAATGTTTGGTTGTGGGAGAATAAAGAAGACAAAGTACTTCTCTGTACTGCCCAGTAAAAGTACAAGAGTTGGTGAAAGCATATTGAAATATGGGAAATTCCAACTAAATGTAAGATGAAGGGTTTTTTTTGTTTGTTGTTTTTTTTGTTTGTTTGTTTGTTTGTTTGTTTGTTTTTTTCCCTGTAAGAATCATCAAACAAACACCAGAACATGTTGTTCAGAGATGTTGTAGAGATTTTCCTTGGAGATTTTCAAAATCCAATTGAACAAGGCCCTAAGCAACCTGCTGTGGCCAACCTTGCTTTGTTACAATAGGTAGTAACAGATGACAGCTAGATTTGTTCCAAGATTAAAGCTCATTTTTAAATAATTTTACATATATATTTAATGCAGTATAGCACAATCAAATTTATACTAGTGCAGGTCACGTTACCATGATGTCAAACATAGATTTCCGTTACTTTGGCGAGTGAGATGATTTGAGAGCAAGTCAAACTGGAAGACCTTCAGTTTCTTAGATGTCAGTATACTTTTATAGCAAATTTGTAAATTTCTTGCACCGCGTTTATGACTCCAGTTTCAGTGACTTTTCTACTGATCAGCGTAAAAAAGGGAAAACACTGAAAGAATTCTGAATGTTATTATCGAGTTCCCTCAGGTGGTACAATTTCATAGTTCATTAAAAGCTGCATCAGTGTGGAAATCACAAATAGACATGTTACCATCAGCCTAAATGTAGAAGAAACCTACCCTTTCCATCCCAACAGTATGATGGCTCTCCAGACTGAAATAAACACCCATCACCACAAATAAACTGTGAAGTATAGCTTGTTTTATTTCAATGATGGAGTTTTTATTTTTATATTGCACTTGACATTTCCTGGCTTAGAGCTGCAAGCGGTCTTCTGTATATATCTGTATATATACGTCCTCTTCCCCATTTCACTTTAAGCAGTAGGTGTTCCTTGTATTTGTGTATGATTCAGGATTTTATTATGGCATGTTGCTAGTTGACAAGAACATATTTAAAGAACGTTTTCACATATCTTGAAGCATTCTCCTCCAAAAGTCCTCACTAAAACTGTAATTGTGAATAAAAATCAAAACATTTTATCTGACCAAAACCCAACAAAATTTTGTCTTGGAATCTAAAATCTGTTCTCTACTTTTATTTTGTCACAGGATGTTACATCTTCATCCTAAATTAAAGAGTTTGGATGTACAAATTAATTGTCATCCTCAAACATAAATTAACTCTAAATGTTAGTGGAAAACTTCAGTCGCCTTTGCCAGTGATCTCAGTGGACCAAAGCTAATGTATTAGAGACATGAGAGACATGCTACAAGTGCCTCTTTAGCTATTTGGTGTTTTGCTTGCATTTGGGTTTGCAAGAATTCTTGCTTTCAAAATTGTCAGAATTTCTAGAATTACAAAACTTGCTCTTGGAAACCACCTTCAAACAATTCATGTCAGTGGGACAGATTGTATAGGACAGGAACACGTGAGTGAAGCATGCAAATGTTTCATTTGCTCATCCACTGTTTTTCCATTACAAGAAGCAATGATATGATAAAATACCATGTTTTCCTGTATGTTTTATAAGATAACCTTCACGCTATCTGTTCTGCATAGCTCAGTTCCAAAGTCTAAAGTCTGGGAAACACATATGAACAAATCCACTTGTTTTCATGGTTTCATGTTCTTCATCCTTTAAAAAACAAAACAAAACAAAAACTTCATTACTAATTTCCAGCTAAAATACAACTCCCAGCTAGTAGAAAATTTTTCTTTGCACTTTTGCAAGATCCCTCCCTCCACTTATGCTGCACTTCAACTAACAGAAGTTCCACAGCAAGGCCATCCAACTCTCTTGACATCCCTTCTGTGAGACTACGGGACGAGATGAGTCATATGAAGGGAAAGCAGCTACAACATGACTGCAGATAAGCAGAGTATCTTCTTGTGTGGTTCTTTGGAGGTCACTGGCCCTTCAAAGTTGAACATGTGAACACAGCTCAGCAGCGTGGTGACTTATGTCCCAGAATTCCATTTGCTTGGATATCTTATTTTTGCCAAACAGAAGTACCCATACCTGTTAGATGGTGGAAATTAGTAATGAAGTTTTTGTTTTGTTTTGTTTTTTAAAGGATGAAGAACATGAAACCATGAAAACAAGTGGATTTGTTCATATGTGTTTCCCAGACTTTAGACTTTGGAACTGAGCTATGCAGAACAGATAGCGTGAAGGTTATCTTATAAAACATACAGGAAAACATGGTATTTTATCATATCATTGCTTCTTGTAATGGAAAAACAGTGGATGAGCAAATGAAACATTTGCATGCTTCACTCACGTGTTCCTGTCCTATACAATCTGTCCCACTGACATGAATTGTTTGAAGGTGGTTTCCAAGAGCAAGTTTTGTAATTCTAGAAATTCTGACAATTTTGAAAGCAAGAATTCTTGCAAACCCAAATGCAAGCAAAACACCAAATAGCTAAAGAGGCACTTGTAGCATGTCTCTCATGTCTCTAATACATTAGCTTTGGTCCACTGAGATCACTGGCAAAGGCGACTGAAGTTTTCCACTAACATTTAGAGTTAATTTATGTTTGAGGATGACAATTAATTTGTACATCCAAACTCTTTAATTTAGGATGAAGATGTAACATCCTGTGACAAAATAAAAGTAGAGAACAGATTTTAGATTCCAAGACAAAATTTTGTTGGGTTTTGGTCAGATAAAATGTTTTGATTTTTATTCACAATTACAGTTTTAGTGAGGACTTTTGGAGGAGAATGCTTCAAGATATGTGAAAACGTTCTTTAAATATGTTCTTGTCAACTAGCAACATGCCATAATAAAATCCTGAATCATACACAAATACAAGGAACACCTACTGCTTAAAGTGAAATGGGGAAGAGGACGTATATATACAGATATATACAGAAGACCGCTTGCAGCTCTAAGCCAGGAAATGTCAAGTGCAATATAAAAATAAAAACTCCATCATTGAAATAAAACAAGCTATACTTCACAGTTTATTTGTGGTGATGGGTGTTTATTTCAGTCTGGAGAGCCATCATACTGTTGGGATGGAAAGGGTAGGTTTCTTCTACATTTAGGCTGATGGTAACATGTCTATTTGTGATTTCCACACTGATGCAGCTTTTAATGAACTATGAAATTGTACCACCTGAGGGAACTCGATAATAACATTCAGAATTCTTTCAGTGTTTTCCCTTTTTTACGCTGATCAGTAGAAAAGTCACTGAAACTGGAGTCATAAACGCGGTGCAAGAAATTTACAAATTTGCTATAAAAGTATACTGACATCTAAGAAACTGAAGGTCTTCCAGTTTGACTTGCTCTCAAATCATCTCACTCGCCAAAGTAACGGAAATCTATGTTTGACATCATGGTAACGTGACCTGCACTAGTATAAATTTGATTGTGCTATACTGCATTAAATATATATGTAAAATTATTTAAAAATGAGCTTTAATCTTGGAACAAATCTAGCTGTCATCTGTTACTACCTATTGTAACAAAGCAAGGTTGGCCACAGCAGGTTGCTTAGGGCCTTGTTCAATTGGATTTTGAAAATCTCCAAGGAAAATCTCTACAACATCTCTGAACAACATGTTCTGGTGTTTGTTTGATGATTCTTACAGGGAAAAAAACAAACAAACAAACAAACAAACAAACAAAAAAAACAACAAACAAAAAAAACCCTTCATCTTACATTTAGTTGGAATTTCCCATATTTCAATATGCTTTCACCAACTCTTGTACTTTTACTGGGCAGTACAGAGAAGTACTTTGTCTTCTTTATTCTCCCACAACCAAACATTTATACACATTGATAAGATCACTCCCACAGTCTCTCCCAGCTTTCTGTTCCTGAAACTAGACTGTTCTGGCTCTCCCAGTGTCTTATGCCAGATGTTGGAGTACCTTAATCAAATTAGTAGATGCTGGATGCGCTCTATAAATCCATATCTCCCTTCTACTGGAAAGCCCAGAATTCAACACAGCATTCCAGATGTGGTCTCATCAGCACTGAGTGAAGCGGAAAAAAACACCTTTTTCAACTGCTGCCATCTTTTCCAACGTGCTGAAGCTGATATTCAGCTCTGTATCTGGATTACCTGGTCATACTCTGACAATTCGCATGGATGAGTTGGTCGAGACGTCTTTCATTTCATGATGTGATAGCTGTGCATGGTTGTCCACAACGTGGCTTGTCTTTCACATCACTGTCACCACTGCTGAAACACCTGCCGTCTGATAAGTACAGCCTCAGCCCATAAATAAAGGAGTTTTCCTACATGCTGACAGATTTCTACTTTCTTATTGTTCTTTAATCCCTTTCTAACAGCAAATTACATTTTCCTAAAAAGGAAAAATACTGAAGCAAAAAGATCCCAGCGGCATCCTAAGGCAGCAGGCAGGTAAAATATAAATTCAGAAATTGATGATATGTCCAGTTCACAAAGTCAATAGCTGAAAAGGGCATAGCTTCAGAGAGCTGTTTCTAGGAGTGGGGTTAAACAATTCTTCTTTGAGCCAGTCGCAATCTCTTTTGCAAATGATTCTAATTTCTGTAGCTGTAAATGAAATCTTTAAGATGTGATAACACTTCTGCAAACTGGTTTACTGTCCTTAACATGACAACAATGTCAAATGCATAATAACTCAAAACAAACAAGGAAGAGAAACTCATTTCATGGTATTCCATGGAACTGATCAAAGTCTGAATAAGCGAAGTTTATTTTCTTTGAATATTGCATCAGATAATCCTTTTCCCAACATACACTCTCTCTTCATTGCAGTGCATATTCTTTCTTGTTTATCCCACCACACACAAAATAGTCTCCTATTTCCACACATTCAGACTGGCTCTATAAAACTAAAAGATCCATTCGAAAGAAACTGCAAGCTATCAATCTTTGTGTTCACCTCAGCTGTCTCTTGTTCAGGAACCAGGATGAAAACTGGGTGAAAATACACTTACTATGTGCCATCTTTCCATAGTAACAAAATCTGACCTCTCGAACTAAGAAATTATGTGGCACAATTATCTGCAAGGGCATGTAGAAGCAGAGTGCCCATGCCTTTAAGGATATCTGGTCAAGGACCTTTTACAGTACAAAAGGGGGCAAGGTAATATGGTAGAGAGGAAGCCGTAAGCAAACAAGAACATACAGGAACACCATCCTGGCTGACATGATAAGGGAAGCAGTGATGAGAATAAACCTTATCAGTATGACTGATGAGGGCATGTATGAGTGTGAGAATGTTTATTCCAGTAAGGTTATCTGATCAGGAACCCTGTCAGCTGGGAAACTAAAGGAAAAAGGGGGAAACCAGAAACAAAGTATACAGAGATCCAGACCTAGCAAAGCAAATAAGGAGACGATAACAAGAAACAAAACTTGCTAGTCATGCAAACTGGTGGGCTATCAAGAAACTACAAGTGCCACTCACAGGAGGATCAGCCTGGACTTTGCCACTGCTAAGTCAAAGGAACAAAGGCAATTTAAAAAGACGAGAGGATAAAAGGGGCTGACAATGTATAAAACAGAGCTGATCAGTATTCTAGTCAGACCTGTGCCTCATCATCACAGTGTCTCCCATATCATCGTACCTTTCCTTAACTATTGCTCTGCACAATCTCACCTTCTATTCTGTGTGCATGTGTGCCACAAGGACTACGTGCCAGCTACTGGTAAGACCTGTATGTGTGCAAGTGACTTCAGCTACAGGTATCAGACTAGGGGAGTAGACACCCCCGGCCTCTGGTGACAACTACTGGGTTGAGCAAGGGTCCTAGCATTAGTAGCTGGAGGGGCCATAGCTTGTGGACGTGAAAGGGCTCAACAGACCCAGAGTGTCAGCTACTGAGGAGACCCGTATGAGTGGACTCGTATGAGTGGACTCTAGCTACTGGAGTCAGACTGGGAGTGTAGGCAACCCTAGCCTGTGGTGCCAGCTACTGGTGTGACTGGGCATGTCGACATCAGTTAAAGGAATGAGGAAGGGTTTGAGTAAAATTCTCAAGAACTAAGCCTGGAAAAAGGATAACTTGCTCTGAAAACCCACAAGGATACCACCCCTGTGACCACACTATTTGCAATGCAATATGGGTTTTTTGTTTGTTTGTTTGTTTTTTTGCTTGTTTGTTTTTGCAAAAAAAAAAAAAAAAAAAGTTTGATCTCTAGCATAGCTTGCTGACATAAGCTTTTCTACTGTACAAATAATAGAAATTATGTAATTGAATTTGTGAGCAACGTGAGCAGACTGTTAAACAACAGCAAAAAGAAATGCAATCAAGCAAAAAAAAAAAAATCTTATTTTGACTGCTCAAAGATCAAGCCTCTGAATTGCCACACTAATCCAGAGTTGCGTCACTTGAGAGAAGCAAGGGAAGTATGGAAGAAACACAAGCCTGTTACAAAGTATTCCATCTCAGTCCCCACAGTTTGGTTTGTTTTTTTTTTTTCCTCTCCTTTAACAGTAGTATATATATAGTAGATAAAGTATAATGGAGTAGACCTAATCTGGGGGAGTACACTATTTTGTACAGTACCTAATAATAATCACAATTACAGCACTGATGCACAATACTGGTCAAAGGAATTTTAAGTCTGACACATGCTCATTAGGTATAGGTAGCCAATTCAAAACACATCAATAACTGATAAGTCTCCTTCCTGGAAATAATCTCCAACTATGCAGATTGCATAAATTCCCTTTAGCCTTCCTGCTAGGTTCTCATTTGCTGATATGTTTTAACAAGGATCAGTACTGTCTTCAAAGCACCAGCTATACTGGCACTCGGTGTGCTCTGGAATTTAAGTCACTAATTCTAGCTAGTACATTACGTATCTCAAATCTAGCTTTGAAGTGAGTGCACAGCAAGGCACTGGGTATGGGGACAGTTTCCATACCAAAATAAAGCTAAAATATTTTGGTTTTGCAAATTTTCACTTAAATGCAAAAGTTTGTAAAAACTGTCACTATAAATGAACAAGAATTAATATTGACACTCTCCCAGAATGCTCTGGATGAAATGAAATATTTCAGCATAACTGAACACACAACTATTTCAAAAAGCAAAGCCAGAAGATGAAGTTTGATATGATACAGAGATGAGATCAGCTTAAAAAAAATATTAAGCCTATGTGAAAACATTCTGTAATAAAACTAATTTAATAAGAAAATTTTACCTCAAGACACAAAAGAGAAGAGCATGCTCTTTTGCAAAGGTGTTAAAAGAAAACGGAAGAAAAATTTGACAACAAGTAACAGTAATTGACAATAGCAGCTTTTGTTTCCCATAATCACACCAAATCCCTTTTCATTTATTTAACGCTCCTTAGTCCAAAAATTTTTTTCCTTTCTTCCTCTTTCAATGTTCTTTTTATTAAGCCCAACTATTTCTTGTTCTGGTTACCATTACGGATTTGACTTGCACTTACAATCTCTCTCTCCTTGCCAGCAAGAGGAAGACATTCTTCTCAACAGACATTTTAAGTATCAACGTCCATCAGCACAAAGATAATCACTGGGAATCAGAATAGTACATTCAGTAAGAGCTGAAACTACAATTGTGCAGTGATTTGGTAAGATAAAGATTCTGCCATTTGATTTAATTAAGAAGTAAACAAGAGAACAGAATACAAACTATTGGAAAAGATACTTAAGATCAGTACAGCTGACATTTTGCGTCTATGAGACCCTTAAAAAACCAAACCAAACCAAAACAAACAAACAAAAAAACCCTTGTTTCCTTAGTTAATAAAGATCAGTTCAGACCTCAGAAGAAATAAAAGAACAAATCAAAGTAACAACAGCACGAGTTTCTGCTAGTTTCACGAAGGGCATATTCTGTAGACTACTGGCTAAGAATGAAAAGGAGCCAGTAACTAAAAACTCCCTATATGATCTGCTATTTTACACAATGTGGGAAACTGTGTGCACAGCTAGCATGTTTGTGAATCAAACATGAATCATGCTTACAACTGTAGGACCTGCAGTTCTCAGCTGGAATCAGAGATCAAATATTCTTCTAAGATGCAGAAAAAAATATGCATCTTTATCTTAAACTGCCTAGGACTAAAGCTGCTATAAAGTTATAAATAAAAACAGGCAGCCAGTTTGTGCAAGTTCCGTTGACAGGTAAAGATAACAACACAAGGGAGAAGGATGAGATATCAGAGACATCAGAGACAGTTATGATGCCAGATATGTAGTCAATTTTAAATACAGCCACTGATCCAAGAAGTCTGTTAACAATTCCATGAAAGACCAATAAGGATTAGTCCCTACCTGCCTTAATGCTCTCTGTAAGGATTTGTTACATAGCCAAAGGCAAGCTTGAAGAAGCATGGAAGACTTAAAAAAATCCACTTCTTTGTTGCATTATTGTCCCTTGTGTTCCTCATTATGTCTCTTAGCAAATAAAGTCACGAGGAATACAGTTTCATGGCAAATCAGCTAAGATTTTAGTACATATCGTAGTAACAGCTCCCTTCTTCAAGTTCTTATTCATGCATTTGGATACTTACATATGCTGTTCACCCACATATAGTTTCTTCTGTTCTACTTGTCAAAAGCACTCCTTAATTTTACAACTACACAAATTAGAAAAACCTATCTAAACATACGTTATTAAAAGCTTTTTTATTGAGGTGTTAAAAAATGAAAGGATGACATCTTCTGAAAATTCTCATTGTTGGTTTAACTTTGTATTATTCCCAGTGAAGTTAACCTACATTGTCTTCGTTAACAGCAAATAAACCAGCGCTGAGTACTTCCTAAACAGTGATCAGACAAGAATATGTAATCTGCATGCAAATACGTGCAGGCACATACATACTACAACGACATGGCAAAAATACAGAGCAAGAACTCAGAAAGGTATATGGCAGTGATGACATCCCAGCACTGAACTCAATATTTATACACTGAACAGCTGCCAACCACAAGAGCTTTGGGGCATCATTTTTGTCAAAAACAAACTTGAAATTGTTGTGCAAGAGTTTTGTAACCAACCAAGGATATAACTGAAGCTTACCTTCAAGCTAAACATAGCAGCTTTGTTGATCATTAGGTCCTGTACATCTTGAAATGTGTACTACAAAACACACATACATAGACATAGGAGAAGTCATCCAGGTTTGGCTTTAAGTCCTACAATCAATCTTTATAAAAGGTTTGTTTCATCACAGAGCTACAGTATTACAAGCATATTACTACCGCACAAATAATGACTTGCAATATATTTTTAACAACTCAGAACATAAATCTTGCCTTTGAACAAAAACTTACTAATGCACTCAACTAAGCAATTTCAGACTCGTAATACTCCCTTACATTGTAAAAAGGCATTAGTGAAGTTTGTTTACAAATTTCTAAAAGCAGATGGACAATCTCTCTTAAATGTTTAACAGCTTCATAAACATATGCTAGCTTTTCTTTCACCTCTGTCCTTTCACAGTTTGGGTTTTCATTGTTGCTGTTTTTGCAAAAGGAAAAAAGTATCAAGAAAACACAAATATTCAGTTCAGCTTCATTAAATTTAACAAAATTCTATTAAGTACTCAGGATAGATTTGGTTGGCGTCAAAGATAACAAATATCTTTGGGTTCCAGGTGTTATCCACACAGCTGTCATACAAGTTCACAAAACTTCCATCTCTTGAAGGAGGCCTCATGTATTTTGAATCACCATTGATATAGTCGCCAGTTAATACACGTGCAAGAAACATGACTTTATCTGGTTTGTGCAAATGAGGCTGCAGATTCACACCATGAATTTGGAAAGTATCTCCATGCTTCATATCCTCTTTGCAGAAACGACTGGAATATGACGCATCTCTTGCAAAGTAGGTCCCTTTCAAATAAAAAGCAAATTCTTATTATATTCTTATCGTGGTAGGTTAACTTCTAATGAACAGATAGGTACCAGGATGATGAAAAAGTCTGTCCTTTTCTGTTTATTGGCAATCCAATGATTCTGTTCTGACATCATTATAATCCAATCCTACGTTGGCCAACAATGTCAGAGGTATGACTTTTTGCTGATGGCATGACATTAGAAGTTGAAAATTCTCACCACTATTCTATTAAATTCTATTGTCATATGACAAATGAACGCAGAGGGGCAGTCTGACAAAATGGTGACTGACAAGGAAGTGTGTATGAAGCAAAGGTGTGTCACTGAATTCCTCCACGTACAAAAAACATTGCACCCACTGACATTCTTTGATGCTTGCTGAATATTTGTGGAGACCAGACAGTGGATGTTAGCAAAGCAAAGCAGTGAGTGGTGCATTTCAGCAGTGGTGACAGCAAAGTTTAAGACAGGCCAAATTGCAAATGGCCTTGAACAGCTGTCACACCATGAAGCATCTCAGATCAGCTCATCTGTACGAATCACAGTATTATGATCAGGACACTCAGTACAGAACTGAATATCAGCTTCAGTGCACAGGAAATGATGGTGGCAACATTGGAATACTACAAAGTTTATGCCAGGTGTGTCCCACAGATTCTCACACCGAAACAGAAAGAACACCGTGGGCAAGTTTGTCAGGACCTATAGAACGAGACTGAAGGTGATAATTTCCTGGATCGCATCATTACTGGTGATGAGACATGGTGTCACCACTGTGTGCTGGAGTCAAAACAGCAGTACATGGAGTGATGATGTGTGAATTCCCCATTGAAGACAAAGTTCAAGACACTGCCCTCAGCAGGTAAAGTGATGTGGACTGTCTTTTGGAATAGGGTAGGGGGGATCCTTCTGGATTTCCTAGAACCCAGACAAGCCATCAACTCTGACCACTACATCGCGATGCTGAGTAAGTTGAAGACTCAAACTCCCAGAGTCAGGCCAGAGAAGAAAAGACAAACTTTCTCTTGCAACACAGTAACACCAGGTCCCATACTAATTTGAAGACCTTGCTGCACATTGCCAGTCTTGGCTGGACTGTCCTACCATACTCATCATATAGTCCAGATTTGGCACCTTCCTACTTCCATCTGTTCAGGCCAATGAAAGATGGACTGCATGGGCAGCATTTTTCCTATCAAGAACATTGTCACAGCAGCTGTGAAACAGTGGGTCACCTCTGCTGGTGCCAATTTTTATGAGTGCAGTTCATGGCTGGTGACTAATGTTGAAAAATAGCGTTTTGTAGCAGAGAACGTGCTCTATCAAATTGTGTTACTGTGCTCTTTGGATCCATTGTAGTTTCTATGGGAATAAATAGGAAGCATTACTTTCAGAGCAACCTACAGAACGTGAGCAAGTATTTTGCGTGAACATTTTATCAGGGAGACTCTCCTTGTGAACTACACAGCTTTGCAGTTCATCCTTCATCCACCCCACTCCCAAGTCCTAGCCATCAGTTATGCTGATTACATTGTTTACTCTATTCTTACTTTCTTCATTACACTTGATGTAAAAGCAGAGCGATATTAAATGTCTCCTGTAAAAACACAGGAGTACATCACAAAGAACATTCTATAAGGAACGCATAATGTTGAACAGTTCAGACTGCCAAACTGCTGTATGTGAAAAAAATATTTACCTTTTCCATATACAGCAGCATGCATTCCATTTATTCTCCAGTCAAAGTTATGAATACATATTGCTTCTACAAATTCATTACTGGTGCCATGAAATAACATCTGCTCATTAATAGTTGTGACACCTCTTTTCTTCTTCAGTTGAGCTTTTTTCCTGCAGAAAACATACAATGCAGTATTATAAGCATTTGTACAAAACAAATTAAGTTCCTACTCTGAAAACACTGCAGAGAGGCAACAGACTTAAAATTTCCTAAATTTCACTTTTGCAAGTGTCTATATGATTTCATATTTTAAAAGAGATTAGAATTCCTAAGGTACATGTTTAGAAATCACACCTGGATACTGTAGATTATTTTCAGAAGTAATCTAAGGTTAGGAAGAAAAGGTCTTCTAAAAAATTTTTATCAATTCTATTTATGTGATAGCTTCAGTGCAGTCATTTTCTGCACATACACCCAGAAAAAAGAACACCCATTATTTAATTTTGTTGTTGTTTTTGTTCTCTTCAACTGCATAAACTGCATGGCTAGAAGGATAACAATCTTAGTGGATTGTAATTATCCCACTAAAATAACAAAACCACTAAAAATAAAAGTATCTAAATGTCTAGGCTAAATTACCAACATGACCATGGTTTTCTGAATTTATGGTTCACATACTTTCTAGAAGAGCCAAGTCTTGTGTCACACCATTAAAGAACTTTGGAGAGGAGAGGAAAAAAACAAACAAACAAAAAAAAAAACTGAACAACAGACAAGCCTATAATACAGTCTTATGGGCAGAACATCATGGAGCACATACAAAACTAAGATGTATCATAGCTTTGTTCTTGTCTGTGTGCCTGAATTTTCTATGCATAAAAACCACAGTGGCTGCAGGAAAAAAAAAGCAGATTTAGGTTTATCAAATTAAGCAATCTGATTATAACTGTAGTGCAGACATGAACTGGGGAGGCATTCTCAGGGCCTACAGTTTAGATACATCAATCTCCTATCAACCAAGTCCAGAGAAAGAGAGGCAGCAAAGATTCATCACCATATTGAAGGCATTATATTGCAATTGTTTATGATTTATTAATAAATACATTTCAAAGGACTTGACACCTTGCAGTACTTAGCTTAAAAATATGTTTAAATTGTCTTATTTTTAAGCTTTTGTATTTTTATTTAGTGTGAAGTAACTAACTAAAAAGTGTCTTTAGAACTTTTTAAAAATTATTATTGTTTTAAAACTGTTTTCCAAATCTGAAGAACATTGGTATAAAGTCAAAGGCATCTGGGAGCTTTCACTAATTATCTCATTTGTGGCATTTTATGTCAGAGGCAGAGGCCCCTGTCACTCAAGTTCCCCTCTGTAAGCATTTCGACAAAATGAAGGAGTCAAGACTCCTTGTATCTTCTGAAAAAACATCTGTGTGAAGCAATACTTCTGAGCTAAGGGCTACCAATGATGAATATCTGAATGTTTTTCAGTCAGTCTCCCTCTACTGCTGGCTGGTGATCTCTAACAAAGTAAAAAGGCAGCTTCAACTTCTGATGAAATAGAACACATTTGTTCCAATAAAAATGTGAATAATAAGTTGTTCAAAAACATTTTCTAACGGTCCTTCATATTTCCAACCAGTTGATTCCATAATATAAAATCCAATAATACAGTAACTATTAAAACAGAACAATATGTTTTGATGATATTGCAAATCACCATTTAAGCAATGCTCATATTTAAACACAGACCTTATCAGTGAAACAAAACACTTTCCCAAAAACACAAAAGTAAGTAGCAATCTTTCTCATATCCAGGGTGTATTGGAAAAACTGGTCCTACAGAGGGCAGAAATGCCACAGCAAATTGTTTTTTGTTAATTTGAGGCAGAACTCAATTCTATCTCTAAGAGTTCAGCCACTCTAAAAACTATCTTCTTAACACTTTTCACCAGCAGAGGAAAAACTAATCCAGTAAAACAATATTAAGCTGATCCACCACCCAAGCAGGCTCTCATACAGCCAGTCCACTCAATAAAGGAGAAACCTAAAGCAAAACTAAATACCTACTAACATACTGTTTGTATACATGCCAGCACACAGGCTGTTTCTATACAAGGGCAACATTCTCACTGACCAAACATCCTTTGCTACTTGCTCTGCTTCTCTACCATTCCAAACCAAGGTGCATAAACCTACATATGCTAGATTAAGATTCATCCTTTGTTATTTTTGCAGTCCCTCATGGGACATCAGAAGAATTTTTAGTGGATTTCAAGTGCTGTAACACCCGCTTTTCTGTAACATAATCGTTTCTTCACACCAGTGTGTGTAAGCCCATATAGTCCAAGTGGCAGAACAGTAGCATACAAAAAGCTGTATTTTACCTCTCAGATGGAGGGACAAGAAAAGCACTCAGATCTCAATTGCATACACATATTTTAGCAACCTTTATTACGCTACTTGTATTTTTGCCATAAAGGAAAGACGTTTTAAAACACAATTTTCTCCATATACTTTTATAAAGATAGAAGTACTAAAAAGTATCGTTTCATAGTTCTATAGCAATATACCCGGCGTGTAAAAACTCTTAATGTAATACTCCTCATGTATGAAATTCAAATTCTCATTCTCGGTTTTGTACTTCAAAAACATTTTAGCATAGCACCCACACATTCCAAGTTCCTAAGCCACAGATTCCTCTCACTGATTGATTAGCCTGGTAAACTACTATGCTCTTCAAATTAAATCTGTTCCTTACGTAAGCAAACAAGTTATCTCCCCACCTCCCCATCCCTGCCCCCATCATCTACACTGGAGACACAGAGGACATTTAAAGTCTGCTTGCTATCTCTTTTCTCAAAAACTGATGTATTGAGATAGTATAAATATATCCACAGAAACTTATTTATAGAAAGGTGGCTGTTAAATCACAAGGCCAGGCAAATAAGCCTTAATAACTAAAACTTGATACTAGGAAAGAAGTAGAAATGGAACTCACTACTTCTAGTTCTTCCAGGCCAACACAACATGAAGAGGAAAAGAAAAGAACCTAGAAAATGCTTTCGTAGCACTTAAATTTGAAGAAATGACATGAATTCATGCTAATTGGACACTGAACCCTGCCCTGTGTTTCATGACGTTGAGAAATTAGACAAATCACAAATATCCTAGTGGTCACTAAAAATTCAACACATAAAAGTCAGTAAAGAACAAAAGAACTTACTTTTTTTCTCCTTACTTTATTATGAGAAAGTATGGGTCTCTACCATATGGATATTCTGAACACTGATCACACTCGAACACAGTAAACTCAGACTTGGAGGAGTTACAAAAAAAACTGGTGCCATCCTTGTCAACACAGCCAAATGATATTGATAGGTTAATAAGTCTACCTGCTGCTATTTTCACTATATTCTTTACCGCTTGACCAATCAGTTACTGCTTAAATACTTCCTATCCCTAAAATCAGTCGTGAAACTAAAAAACCTCAGCATATCACTATTCTTTAGGAGAAGCTGGCATTCTACATAGATAGGAACGCCTTTGCCTTTTCACAATGAAAAAAAAGATTAGTTCATATCAAACCATCTATAAAAATATTAAAAGCGTCTTTTTCAATATTTTCCAAGAAATTAAAGTTACTGAAAGAGAAGGAATACAGTGCCAAACACAGTGCAATAATTTTTTTTTTTTTTTCAATCTTGGAATGATTAATTTTAATACAGCTACAAAGTCAGAGCTTGATTCCCAATGTCCGTAGTTATGATTAATTTCAGTCCCACCCCAGAAGCCCTGAAGTTAACATACAAAGGGAATGCTAACCCACAGAAGTAAATGGCTCTACCACTCTTAATTTTTTATGTCTTTTTTTTTAATTTACAACTGTATACTTCATGCTTGTGATAGTAAGACATCCTAAAAAAAGGGAAAAAAAAACCTTCTCAAATGATCTGGGCCACTATGCTCAAGCCACCTGAGGAAAAAGAACTGCCAATTGTGCAACTATGTTGACAGGGGATGCCAGGGGATGCCAGCCCATCTGTACCTAGGGGCCCCAGATGGCTTTTTTTTTTTTTTTTTTTTGAATCATAGAATGGCTTTGGTTGAAAAGGACCACAGTGATCATTGAGTTTCAACTCCCCTGCTATGTGCAGGGTCGCCAACCACTAGACCAGGCTGCCCAGAGTCACATCCAGCCCAGCCTTGAACGCATCCTGGGATGGGGCATCCATAACCTCCTTGGGTAACATGTTCCACTGTGCCACCACCCTCTGAGTGAAAAACTTCCTCCTAATATCTATCCTAAATCTCCCCTGTCTCAGTTTAAAACCATTCCCCCTTGTCCTATCACTATCCACCCTCATGAACAACCGTTCCCCCTCTTGTTTATATGCTCTCCTCTAGTACTGAAAGGCCACAATGCAGCCTTCTCTTCTGCAAGCTAAACAAGCCCAGTTCCCTCCACCTTTCTTCACAGGAGAGGTGCTCCAGCCCTCTGATCACCTTAGTGGCCCTTCTCTGGACCCATTCCAAATCTCCACATCCTTCCTGTACTGGGGACCCCAGGCCTGGACACAGTACTCCAGATGGGGCCTCAGAAGAGCTGTGTAGAGGAGGACAATCTCTCTCCCCTTGGCCACCCCTTTAAGTATAAGGTCTCTATTGCCCCAGTCCCAGAGTATATAACGGGCATCGACATACTACGGGGTCTGATTGTCCAGATGACTGTGGGAGAGTTCAGACTATAAGAGAAATGTTAGTATCTTGGCGGTACAGGTGATATTAAGAGGCCATGCAAAACGTGAACCTATTTGCCTGCCAGATCCATGCCAGATTACTAGTACAGTACAAACTCCCAAGGGGGCAAGAGAAAGTCTCAAGAATGGTGCAGGAACTAGGAAAAGTAAGTATCGTAAGACCTGCACATAGACTGTATAATTCTCCCATATGGCCAGTTTGAAAGTCATCATATGGAGAATAAGATTGGGCAACAGAAAACTGAGTAAGGTCACACTGCCCATTCATGCAGCCATACCCAATATTGCCTCCCCGATGGACAGATTGAATAGGGAGATAGAAACCTACCATTGTGTCCTAGGCTTGGCAGATGCATTCTTCAGTATTAGCATTCATGAAGAATCGCAAAATCAGTTTGCACTTAACATGGGGAAGCAACACAGTGGACCTTTCAGGTCCTGCTACAAGGGTATATGCACTCACCTTCATATTGTCTTAACCTAGTAGCTCATGACCTAGCAGATTGGAATAAACCCAATAACAGTAAACTGATGATATCATGTTGACTGTTTTTGTCTGACTGTTTTTCATGTCTGACTCAGTGGAGGCATTAAGGAGGACAGATTCATTAACTACTCATTCACGAGTGAAAGAGTAGTATATAAACCCACAGAGTTCAAGAACCAGGTCTGTCAGGGAAATTCCTGGGTGTAATTTGGTCGGGAAAGACCTGCTACCCAGTATGATAATAGACAAGGTTCAGGTGTTCCCAGTCCCTACTGCACCAAGGTAGCTGTAAGAATTTTGGGGTATGTTGGGATATCGGTGTTCCCACAAAACACAGCTGCCAAGGTCTTTTTATCGACTCACAAATAAAGGTCAAAAATGAGACTGAGGGAGAACAGGACAAGAGGCCTTCCAGCAGGCAAAACTAACTGTTAAACAGGCCCAGGTGCTGGGTATATTCAATCCTAGCCTTCCAGCAGAACTGGATGTCCATGCAACTCAGGGCAGGTTCGGCTGGGGCCTATGTCAGCACCAGAGTTCTGTTTGAAACCCAATTGGGTTCTGATCTTAGGTCTGGCATGGAGCAGAAGAGAGGTGTAGTATGATTGAGAAACAATTATTGGCTGCCTACTCCATGTTGCAGGCAGTAGAGCCAATAATCCAAACATCTGAAGTCATAGTTAAGATGACTTTGCCAATTCAGGGGCAGGTGAAAGATCTGACCCACCTTCCTAAGACAGGGGTGGCCCAAGCACAGACAGTGGCACAATGGGTAGCCTGTCTCAACCAGAGGAGTAGTCTGTCTTGGTCACCATTGAAAGAAGAGCTTTGGAAGATCCTAGGCATGGTGATTTGTCACACCAGAAGGGACAGTGGTTGCTCCACTGGAGAAGAGTCCCATTCAGGAAGGGAAAAGTGCCATTACTTAAGATGCCTGGAATACAGATGGGTCCAGCAAGGGTCACTCAACCAAGTGGAGAGCAGTGGCCTATCATCGCTCCACTGAAACAATCTGGTTTGAAGAGGGTGATGGTCAGAGTAGCCAATGAGCAGAACTGCTAGCCATGTGGATGGTTATAACCACTGAATATCTGCACAGATATCTGGGCTGTGTACGGTGGGCTCACTCTTTGGATTGCACAGTGGGCCACCCAGGAATGGACTATTCATGACTGTCAACGGTTTACGAGCTGGTTTGTCCCAGTTCTGTGACTAGAGGGGTGGAGGGATTCACAAATCCGCATCTCCAGAAAGGGAAACATAGGACCACAAAATAATTAAAAACAGTGGCAATGATTTGTCATGGTTTTGTAACTTCGCTATTGGTATTCCACATCATAACATCATGGACAAAAGAGAAGAACTACGTACCCCAGAGGACCTCACGGTCAGAGAAGGAAGACACATCATGGAAGATACGTCATCTGGTTGCGCACGGTGCTTCTTCACTTTCGCTTGCTGCCGGGAGAGGAGTGGGTGTGCTTTCCAAGCCGGGCGCCTTCATCAAGTAAGGCTTTCGGTTTCGGAAACTCTCTCACTCTCTCTCTCTCTCCCTCTCTCTCACTCTCTCTCTCTCTCCCTCTCTATCGCTCTTTCGCTCTCTCCCTCATTTCATTTGGTTTATTATCCTTACTCCCAATTAGATTGTATTGTATTGTGTCATCTTGCATCCCAACATCATAGTTAGTAAAATAAGTTCTCCTTCTTAGATTGTTGCCGCCGCTTCATTTTTCTCGGGAAGCCGGGGAGGGGGGGGGGGGGGGGGGGGGGGCCGCAAGCCTACTGCCCCCCTGTCACGGGCACAGATCTATCTAGGTAACTCCGTGACAAATTTTTGGTGGAGAATGCGGGCAAGATTCATCTGAAGCTTTAATGTTAGTAAGAAAAAAAAAGGATTTCGTTAGGCCAGACTGTGAGACTACAAAGCATTGCTGGTGTTGGTGTGACCTTCATAGATTAGATTATATCCTGGGCAGTCAGCCAAACTCCAGACACTGTACCGAGTGGTTTCCGTTTGTTTTCTTTTTTCTCCTTCTCTTCACCCCCCCCTTCACGTTAGCAGTTATCAACTATGAGGTTGCTCTTTATTGTCAGAGCACTGTATAAGGGATTAAAAGCTATCATGTTCCTTGCCAGTTACCGGTCTATAATTAACCTCTTCATGTCTTGCTGTGGAGTTGTGTTCATATACAACCAAGTAAGGGCCCTGATAGAGGCACCTGCCTGGTGGCTTTATGCAATGTGGTATAATTTGAATTTTGAGACCTTCGAACCAGTTTCTAGGCTTCCCTCTCAGTTTGTTGAACGTTTTTCGAATACCGAGTCAGTGCTCATATTTTTGTGCATATTATCAATATCTTTGAATGTATTCCTCTTCATTCGTGCTAAGTGGAAAGAGCCTCCTCCAAGACCAGAGAATGATGACTGGCAAGGAATATGGAAAGGTTTAGGAAGAATCTTAGAACCTTGGGGACCCGCCGTGCCATGGGATTTCACTCCTGAACATCTGTGGGATCCTGAGAAATTGAGCCAGCATTTGAGTCAGGGGCAGTGCGGCTTAGATAGATCAAAGGAGGCACGGCTCATCTGGGGCTTGGCTTGTGCCTACCGCGCCCTGTATAGTACTGTTCTGGAGAGAGACAGTTTCTGAGAGGAGGTGCAAGCCAAAGGGGGACATCTCCAAGTCAGACCTGATCAGTCACAACAGACACCAGTAACAGTGTCAGTAGCCCCTGTAGAAGGCAAGAAATGGAAGCGGGTGTCCTCGCGTCTAGAGCGAAAAAAAGGAAGAAGAAGAAGAAGAGGAAGTGGAGGAGGAGGTGGTAGAGGAAGATCCAGGTGAGGGGACTTCCTCAGAACCAAGAAAAGCAAAAGCAAAAACTAAGAGGCACGAAGAGGACAGCGATGAAGAGGAGATCTCTATTACTGTTCGTCGACCTCTCAAGATGTCTGAGATCCTAAGCTCAAGAAAGGAATTTGAACGACACCCGAATGAAACTGTTGTCACCTGGTTGCTTCGTTGTTGGGATAGTGGGGCCAGTAGCTTGTCTCTAGATGGTAATGAAGCCCGCCAATTAGGAGACATTGCCGGAGACAAATCCATCGACAGAGCAATTAGTAGATGTTTGGATGAAGCTGCAACCCTCTGGGACCGAATATTAATAGCTGTGAAGGAAAGGTATCCCTACAAAGAACTTCTGCAGCCTGCAAAGAAAACGTGGAATACAATTGAGAAAGGTATCCAGTATTTGAGGGAAATAGCCCTGGTGGAAATGTTATATGAGTCTAATTTTGCTCCTAATGATCCACGCCAAAACCATGATCCGGAGAGAGTGAGGACAACACCTGAAATATGGCAAAAACTTACGAGAGCAGCACCAGACAAATACGCCCCCACACTATTAGCCACATTCCACAGATACGAAGACCAACAGAGAAGATCCCTAGTCTTCGAATTGATTCTTACACTCCAAAACTATAAGCAACATCTACCCCCAACCCACGTTTCCATTTCAGCCATCACAGAGTTAGCAAACAGACTGGGTGAAGTAGAAGAGCAGATGTCCCTATTGATTAATCGTGATGAACCCGTAGAACCCATAATAGTATCAGAAACGTTTGACGACGATCAAGATAAGCAAACGGGCCTAATGAAAGAACTTATCAAACTAATGAAAATCCAATTAATTAAAGAAGATGGATCCCCCTCCTCACCTGTAACATCAAAAATTTCAGCTATTGAAGTCAAACGCTTTCCTGCTCGAGTGAGAAACAACAACAGGACTGCTTCGCGTGTTGCCTTGTGGCGTTATCTCTGTGACCATGGAGAAGATATGAGGAAGTGGGACGATCAAGATACTCCCGTACTGCGAGCACGGGTGAGAGAATTACAGAACAGACCAACCACCAGTGTAGTTGCTCCAGTTACCACAGGTAATGAATAGAGGGGCCCTGCCCTCAGTCAGGGGAGGGAGAGGGATAACAGAGTTTATTGGACTGTGTGGATCCGATGGCCTGGCACATCAGAACCACAGAAATATAAGGCATTGGTGGATACCGGTGCACAGTGCACTCTAATGCCCTCGAATCATGAAGGGACAGAATCAGTCCATATTTCTGGAGTGACTGGGGGTTCTCAAGAACTGACTGTGTTGGAGGCCAAAATAAGCCTCACTGGTAAAGACTGGCAAAAGCACCCTATTGTGACTGGCCCAGGGGCTCCATGCATACTCGGTATTGATTACCTCAGAAGGGGGAATTTCAAGGATCCTAAGGGGTATCGATGGGCCTTCGGAATAGCTGCTGTAGATACAGACAACATTAAGCAGCTATCTGTTTTGCCTGGCCTGTCAGAAGATCCGTCTGCTGAGGGGTTGCTGCAAGTATTACAAGAGCAGCAGGTACCAATTGCCACAAAAGCAGTGCATAGACGGCAGTATTGAACCAACAGGGATTCCTTGCTCCCCATTCATAAGTTGATTCGTCAACTAGAAAGTCAAGGAGGGATCAGCAGAACCCATTCACCTTTTAACAGTCCCATATGGCCAGTGCGTAAAGCCAGTGGAGAATGGAGGCTGACGGTAGACTACCGTGGCCTGAATGAAGTCACACCCCCGCTGAGTGCTGCTGTGCCGGACATGCTAGAACTCCAATATGAATTGGAGTCAAAAGCAGCCAAGTGGTATGCCACCATTGACATCGCCAATGCCTTCTATTCCATTCCTCTGGCCACAGAGTGCAGGCCACAGTTTGCCTTCACCTGGAGGGGCATTCAGTACACTTGGAACCGTTTGCCCCAGGGGTGGAAACACAGCCCAACCATTTGCCACGGGTTAATCCAAACTGTATTGGAACAGGGCAGTGCTCCTGAGCATCTGCAATACATTGATGATATTGTTGTGTGGGGCGATACAGCAGAAGATGTTTTTAAGAAAGGAGAGCAAATAATCCAAATTCTTCTGCAAGCTGGTTTTGCTATTAAGCGAAGCAAAGTGAAAGGACCTGCCCAGGAGATTCAGTTCCTAGGTATAAAGTGGCAAGATGGGCGCCGTCACATCCCAGCAGATGTGATTGACAAAATCACTGCCATGTCTCCACCCATTAATAAGAAAGAGACACAATCTTTTCTGGGTGTAGTGGGCTTTTGGAGGATGCATGTTCCAAACTATAGCCTTATTGTAAGCCCGCTGTATCAGGTGACGCGGAAGAAGAATGATTTTACATGGGGTCCTGAACAGCAGCAGGCTTTTGAGCAGATCAAACATGAGATAGCCCGTGCCGTGGCTCTGGGGCCAGTACGGACGGGACAGGATGTAAAGAACATCCTCTACACTGCTGCTGGAGACAAAGGTCCCACCTGGAGCTTGTGGCAAAGAACCTCAGGGGAGACCCGAGGCCGACCCCTGGGATTCTGGAGTCGAGCATACAGGGGGTCTGAAGAGTGCTACACCCCAACTGAGAAGGAAATCTTAGCCGCGTATGAGGGGGTTAGGGCTGCTTCCGAAGTAGTCGGTACTGAGACGCAGCTCCTCCTGGCACCTCGACTGCCAGTGCTGAACTGGATGTTTAAAGGAAAGATTCCCTCCACCCATCATGCTACTGATGCCACTTCGAGTGAGTGAATTGTGTTGATTACACAACGAGCTCAGATGGAGAACCTCAATTGTCCAGGAATCTTAGAGGTGATCATGGACTGGCCTGAAGGCAAAAAGTTTGGAACATCACTAACAGAAGAGGTTCTTTGCCAGTCGATTTGTTCCCACTGCTGTAGCCACCCCCATAAGGCACTTGCCACCATCCATGAGTCAATATAAAGGTAAAGCATTAGCCGCCACTCCCTTTCAGCAACATCTAAGGCCAGCTGGACAGCCTTATCAAGCCCTAAATTGGCTTGACTCTCCTTTACCTTCAGTGGCCTCTGCAACTTGTTGTGTAGGGCTCCACACAGCAGCTTTCCATATTGCTTCCCCACAATACAACATGTTCTGTCTGTGAACAGGGCATATTTCTTTTCATTTTCTGGTAGTTCATTTTATAGTGGGGCCTCTTTAGCTCACGATACCTCTTCTGTTAGTGATGTTCCAAACTTTTTGCCGTCAGGCCAGTCCATGATCACCTCTAAGATTCCTGGACAATTGAGGTTCTCCATCTGAGCTCGTTGTGTAATCAACACAATTCACTCACTCGAAGTGGCATCAGTAGCATGATGGGTGGAGGGAACCTTTCCCTTGAACATCCAGTTTAGCACTGGCAGTCGAGGTGTTAGAAGGAGCTGCATTTCAGTACCGAATACTTTGGAAGCAGCTCAAACCCCCTAATACGTGGCTAAGATCTCCTTTTCAGTTGGAGTGTTCCAACCCCCTGTGTGCTCGACTCCAGAATCCCAGGGGTCAGCCTCAGGTCTCTTTGCCACAAACTCAAAGTAGAACCTTTCTTTCCAGCAGCAGTGGAGAGGACATTCTTTACATCCTTTCCCATCCATACTGGCCCCAGGGACACAGCTCCGGTTATCTCCTGTTTAATCTGCTCAAAAGCCTACTGCTGCTCAGGAGCCCACACAAAATTATACTTCTTCTGCGTCACCTGATAAAGGAGGCTTACAATGAGGCTATAGTTTGGAACATGCATTCGACAGAAGTCCACTACACCCAAAAAAGATTGTGTCTCTTTTTTATTAAGTGGGCGGAGACCTGGCAGTGATTTTGTTCATCACATCTGTTGGGATGTGTTGATGTCCATCTTGCCACTTTATACGTAGAAAGTGAATTTCCTGGGCAGGTCCTTTCACTTTTGTTCACTTAATAGTGAAACCAGCACATAGAAGGATCTGGATTATTTGCTCTCCTTTCTCAAAAATTTCTCTTGCTGTGTTGCCCCACACAGTAATCTCATCAATGTACTGTAAGTGCTCAGGATCACCACCCTGTTCCAGTGCAGCTTGGATTAACCCATGGCAAATGGTTGGGCTATGTTTCCACCCCTGGGGCAAATGATTCCAGTTATACTGAACACCCCTCCAGGTGAAAGCAAACTGCAGCCTACATTCTGTGCCCAAAGTGCCCTGGGGTATGTAATTCTTCTCTTCTGGACAGGTGGCCAGAACTGGAGCATTAACTCTTTAACTCCCAGTGCACTACATGATGTTATGATGTGGAATACTGATAAACAAAAATCATAAAACCATGACACTCCCCTAGATCTGCCACCAATTGGGTGGCCTGTTGTATTATGGCCTATGAGGCCACTAGGGTATTCAGTATGGATACCAAAGTACCATACTAATGTGGTGGAGCTTGCTGCAGGACGAAATCCCTCATTCCTGCTGAAAATTTCATCAACTCCAGGCTCTCAAAATCCTCCTTATAGACTGCCTCCTTCACGCCTAATTCTCGAATGCAGTTTTGCAAGTCCTGCATAGAGGACCATAGGCTGGTATTCAACAGCATGTCACTCTTATTTGTCCATGTTATATGCCATGCGGCCATTAACCATTTAATCAATAAATGATTTTCTTCATTATGTTAGACAGCTACATATGGTCTTAGCCTGAGGGCAGGTTGAGTGATAACGGATGCCAGTTTTGAAATTTCTGGTCCATTCACCACAGTGCTTTCTGTCCCCATGTCATATAATCAGAGCAGCCACACTGGCACGCTCTCTCTTGGTTTTTGTCTAAACCACTGTACAAGATCCATTAATTCAGCTGTCATGTATGGGCAAGCTGTTACACGTACATGCTCTGGGCAGGGGGCCACTGGTCAGGGGGCACCTCCGCTAGCCTATCCTCCATTTTTTACATTTTTTGAGTTACAACTGGTCAGATCTCAAAGGGATCTAGCTCTAGTGGAGCCTCACAATCTGACTTTTTAGTGCTTTCATTTACAGAGTCCAGTTTATATGGATTCTCTTGTACAGGGTCCCCGGTAATTTCTAGAGAGGTATTCTGCAACTTCTGTAGGGGAATGATGGGATTAGTTTTTTTCCCTGTCAAAATTGCAACCTGTCTTTCCAGTTCTTCAACATGGCCATGCAATAGTTGGTTTTCATCAGTGAGAGCCTCCTCAGTTATGTTTAGCCGCTTCAAGGACATCAGCAGTGGCCACACCACCATGGAGGCAGCTAACTGCCATTCTTGAGAAGTGAGTACATCTTTGCTAAAAGTATTGAAATACTCAGCCAGGCAGGCTGGGTACTCCTCGACATTTCCTCCGTCCCTCAGGGGGCACCATTTTTCAATGACAGAAGCAACCCTGTGATACGGGGATCCTAGGAATCCTGGGATATGCTCTGGCAAAAATTCACCCAAAGGGCTAGTCTTTGTCTGTCCAAACCATCCCCTGATATCGTTCAGAAATGCCATGGTAATTATTTTAGGAGGTTTATAATTGAGTACTTTTAAAGATATTTGGCTGCCTGGCTCGCCAAAATGTAGAGCAAACAAAAGCAATGACAGAGCCTTTATTTGAGAAGTAGGCGCTATAGGAAAAGATATCAAAGAGGAATTAACTCACCCCTCCCAGTAACAGTTTGGAGAAAGGGGCAAGCTGAGGAATGTAGCCTTCTCCCATGTGTACTCTCATGCTGCAGGAGAAGGGCAGGAGGAAAGGGAACCCATACAGACTCAGACTGCACACGCATTCCCAGAAGAATCGCTGAGACAGAAAAGGTGACTCTAGCCCTGCGCCTCTCTCCAGACACCCATGTGCTCATGTACTGTTTAGGCTGTGACCATGGAATTCCACTACAAGTCCCAGACTGAACACATTACCTGAAATGCAGCCTCACCAGTGCTGAGTACAGGGTGACAATTGCCTCCCTAGTCCTGCTCAGCACTTGGTCTTGTTAAGTCTCATACAGTTGATGTCAGCCCAGTGATTGAGCCTATCCAGATCCCTCTGCAAGGTCTTCCTACCCTCAGATTTAGGGCTCCTCCTGACTTGGTGTCATCTGCAAACTTACTGAGGGTGCACTCAATCCCCTTGTACAGATCATCAATAAAGATACTAAACAGGGCAGGCCCAGTAATGAACCCTGAGAAACAGCAATAGGGACAGGTTGCCAGCTGGATTTAACTCTATTCGCTACCACTCTCTGAGTCTGGCCATCCAGACAGTTTTTCACCAAGTGAAGAGTATATATGTCTAAGCAATGGAATGCCAGCTTTCCCAGTACTGTGGGAGTATTGGGAGTACAGAGTTGAAGGCTTTACTAAAGTCTTGGTAGATTGCATCTACAGCCTTTCCCTCATCACCTAGACCGGTCACCTTGTCATAGAAGATCGGGCTGATCAAGCATGACCTGCCTTTCATGAACCTAAGCTTGCTAGGCTTGATCCCCTGGCTGTCCTGCACATGGCATATGATTGCAGTCAAGACGATCTGCTCCATGGCCTTCTCCAGCACTGAGGTCAGGCTGACAGGTCTGTAGTTCCCTAGACCCTCCTTACAACCCATCTTGTAGACAGGTGTCACGTTAGCAAGTTTGCAGTCATTTGGGACCTCTTTGTTTGACCAGAACTACTGATAAATGATGGAAAGAGGCTTAGCAATCACTTCTGCCAGCTCCCTCAGTACCTTTGAGTGGATCCTATCTGGCCTCATGGACTTGTGACAGTCTAGGTGAAGTAGCATGTCACTATTTCCTCCTGAATTGTGGGGGAGTTATTCAGCTCCCCATCCCTGTCTTCCATATCAGAGGGCCAAATACCCTGAGAATACCCTGACAATTAAAGACAGAAGTAAAGAAGGCATTGAGAACCACAGCTTTTTCCTTGTTCTCAGTGATAATGTTCCCTGCCACAGCAATAAAGGCAGGAGATTCTTCTTGGCCCTAGTTTTGCTGTTAATATATTTGTAAAAACATTTTTATTATCTTTAACAATGGTGGCCATATTAAGTTTTTCTGGGGCTTTTAGCTTTTCCCTCTGCATACCCTAGTAACATCCTTGTACTCTTCCCAAGTTGCTTGACCCTTCTTCCAAAGATCATAAACTCTTTTTTTCTTAGAGTCTTGGCAAAACTCCCTGTTCAGCCAGGCCGTGCTTCTTCCCTGCTGGCTCATCTTATAGCCCAGAGAGACAGCCTGTTAAGGTTTCCTTCTTGGGGAATGTGCAGCCTTCCTGGACAGTTTTGCCCTCCAGGACTGACTCCCCAGCCAAGAGATTCTTCCAACCAACATCCTGAGCAGTTCAAACTCAGCCCTCTAGAAGTCCAAGGTAGCAGTTTTACTGATCTCCCTCCTGACTTCACCAAGAATAGACAACTCCATCATTTTCTGTTTGCTGTGCCCAAGACAGCTTATCTGTTTGTAAACAGCAGGAATAACAGGGTGCTTCCCCTTGTAGGCTCTCTTACTTTCAGGAAGTTATCTTCCACAGTCTCCAGGAACCTCCTGGACTACTTCCTCTCTGCTGTATTGTATTTCCATCAAATATCAGGTAAGTTGAATTCCCCTATGAGAACCAGTGGACAAGAATAAAGAACAAAGAACAATTGCATGACTTCTGCTAGCTGCTCTTATAATGCTTCATCTGTCTCTTCATATGGTTGGATTGTCTACAACAGGCTTCCACCAGGATGTCAGCCTTGTTGGCCTTCCTTTCATTCTTCTCTTTAAGGAAAGAACTTGATCTTATCATTCCCATCATTGAGCTCTACCTCATCAAAACCGATGAAGAGAGAATGAAGAGAGCCACCTCACTGCCCCTCCTTTATTGTCTATCCCTTCCAAGAGCTTAGAGCACTCTGTTGTAGCACTTCAGTCATGAGAACAATCCTACCATGTTTTGGCAGTGGTGACTAAGGCATAGTTTTCCTGCCAGACAATGGCTTCCAGCTTCTCCTGTTTGTTGCCCAGATGACATGCATTGGTGTAGATGCACTTCAGCTGGGCTATCAGTCTTACCCTTAACCCTGGCATGCTGCTCCTAAGCTCATCTCTAGTGAGCCTGGTTTTATATTGTTCCCCTTCAAATTTAGTTTAATAAGCACTGACAACTCCTGAGTTAGAATCATTTTTCTCCTTTGACACAGATGGACTCCATTTGTTGCCAGCAGGCTGGGTGCTGAATAAACGTCCCCGTGAGAAAAAAAAAAAACAACACAAATTTCCTCTGTTGGCACAAGCCTCTTTACCATGTTGTTGATCTGGTGGGTTTTCCTGTTCCTCTCAGTATCTTTGTCTTCTACTGAAGGGATCAAGAATCATAGAATCGCTAAGGTTGGAAAAGACCCACAGGATCATCCAGCCCAACCATTCACCCATCACCAATGGTTCTCGCTAAACCATGTCCCTCAACACAACATCCAAATACTCTTCGAACACCTCCAGGGTCGGTGACTCCACCACCTCTCTGGGCAGCCATTTCTGGGCAGACATTCCAGTGCCTGACCACCCTTTCAGAGAAGTAGTATTTCCTAACATCCAGCCTGAACCTTCCCTAGTGCAGCTTGAAGCCATTCTGCCTAGTCCTATCACTAGTCACACAAGAGAAGAGGCTGACCCCCAGCTCACTACAACCTCCCTTCAGGTAGTTATAGAGAGTTGTAGAGAGCCTCCTCTTCTCTAGACTGAACAATCCCACCTCCTTCAGCCGCTCCTCATAAGGCCTGTGCTCCAGACCCCTCACCAGCTTTTTTTCCCTCCTCTGGACACGCTCCAGGGCCTCAATGTCTTTCTTACAGTGAGGGGCCCAAAACTGGACACAGTACTTGAGGCATGGCTTCACCAGTGCTGAGTACAGGGGGACAATTACTTCCCCATTCCCACTGGCCACCCTATTTCTGATACAAGCCAGGATGCCATTGGCCTTCTTGGCCACCTGGGCACACTGCTGGCTCGTGTTCAGTCTAGCGTTAATCAACACCCCCAGGTCCACTTCCTCTACACAGTCTTCCAGCCACTCTGCCCCAAGCCTGTAGCATTGCCTGGGGTTATTATGACCAAAGTACAGGACCCAGCATTTGGTCATGTTGAATCCCATCTCATTGGCTTCAGCCCAGCTATCCAGCCTATCCAGATCCCTCTGTAGGGCCTCGCTACCCTCAGGCAGATCAACACTTCCAGCCAGCTTGGTGTCATCTGCAAACTTACTGAGGGTGCACTCAATGCCCTCATCCAGGTCATCAATAAAGATATTAAACAGGACAGGCCCCAGCACCGACCCCTGGGGAACACCACTCGTGACCGGTCGCCAGCTGGATTTAACTCCATGCACCACCACTCTCTGGGCCTGGCCCTCGAGCCAGTTCCTTACCCAGCCAAGAGTGTATCTGTCCAAGCCACGGACTGCCAGCTTCTGCAGGAGAATACTGTGGGAGACAGTGTCAAAGGCTTTGCTGAAGTCTAGGTAGACTACATCAACAGCCTTTCCCTCATCCACCAGACGGGTCACTAGATCATAGAAGGAGATCAGCTTGGTCAAGCAGGACCCGCCCTTCGTGAACCCATGCTGGCTAGGCCTCATCCCCCGGTTGTCCCACACATGCTGTGTGATCTCCCTCAATACAATCTGCTCCATAATCTTCCCCGGCACTGAGGTCAGGCTAACAGGCCTGTAGTTCCCTGGATCCTCCCTGCAGCCCTTCTTGTAGATGAGAGTCACACTGGCAAGCCTCCAGTCTTCTGGGATCTCACCCCTCAACAAGGAGTACTGATAGATGATGGAAAGTGGCTCGGCTATCATCTCCGCCAGTTCCCTCAGCACTCTTGAGTGTAACTCATCCGGTCCCATGGACTTGTGGCAGTCCAGCTGGAGTAGCAGGTCTCTGACTGTTTCCTCCTGAATCGTGGGGGGTTTAGTCTGCTCCCCAGCCAAGACTGCCAGGTCAGAGAGTGGAGAAACCTGAGGATAACTGGTCTGACAGATGTAAAGAAGGCATTCAGAACCTCTACCTTTTCCTTATCCTCAGTGGTCACATTCCTAGCCTCAAGAAAAACACTGTGAGAGCTCCCACTCCATCAGCTAACTGACTCAATGCTCTAAAGTCCCTCTTGATAGCCCTCAGGCTTCATCCCATGACCTTATGGATGCAAACCTATACTACCTGAGGTGGATAATAATCAGAGCTTCCTAGTAATGTTCCTGACCTAAGCCTCAGGGAGGCAGCATATATCTTTTATTATTTTTTTGCATATGTCTATTTTATAGATATATCATTTATTTCATTAAAATTTTAAGACAATAGTGAAAAATTCTCATCTAGTTAATCAGTTTGACTTCAGAGGAAAATCAGATGGACTAGTAAATATGTAATATATTCAAATAACTATATAAAATTTATATTAGATTATCTATCTAAATAACAACAAGGGGTTCTTCGGGTACATAAGCAGGAGGAGACAGATCAAGAAGAGTGTTCCCTCTGATAAATGAGGATAGAGAACAGGCTCCTCAGACATGGAAAAAGCTGAGGTGCTCAACAAGTACTTTGCCTCAGTCTTGACTGGTTGTCAGGCTCCTCCCCATGTCTGCCAGGACCTCGAAGCTCTAGGTGTGGGTGAGAGGAGCGGATTCCATCCCACTGTAAAAGTGGAACAAGCCTGAGACCTCCTCATGAAACTGAATTTATGTAAGTCCATGGGGCCAGATGATATCCAACCTAGGGTTCTGAGAGAGATGGCTGATGTGGTTGCCAAGTCACTCACCATCATATTTTAAAAATCATGTCTGTCTGGCTGAAGTACCCAGTTGTTGCTTTCTGCAACAATGATGTTAGCCACCTGTGTTAGGCCTCTGCGCTCACGGACCAATAGCCTGATCAGGGCCAAATGACTGCAGACACACACCAATACGATGAGCAGCAAAATGGCATCTATTCACTACTAAACACAGCTTATATACATTTTTACCTACAAAACTGTGCTGTCATGTCCCACTCTGATTGGTTCACACCAGATAACATTGTGCCTTATTTGGCTGTTTCCACATTCTTTTCTCATCCTTCTTTTTCTCCTGTTTTCTCTGCATCAAGGCCAGCACGATAGCACTGTCTCTCTATGCTTAGGGAGAGGCCTGTCCCGTACATCCTGTAGCCCCGCAAGACGCCTACTACAACATCCCCCCCACCCTAAGCTAAATACTACTTACACACACGCCTAACCCGTACATCGCGAAGCAGCGCAAAACGCCTAATCCTAAATATATTTCAGCACACTATTCCTACTACCTTCTTCTACAATTCTTAAGCAATCATCAGAGCAACAGGGAATTCTTTCCCGTGCTCGGCCAAGCCTTGCCCCGTTACAGCATGAATGCAACAACCTAAACCCCTCTATAATTTTTCACACAATCTATGATACTCAATGCGATAGTCAAAGGTCTTGTCCATCATTTGTTGAAGGCAGTTCTACAAGCATCCTACAAAGCGTGAAAGACAGATTACAATACACACAAAGATTGCAAACCCTATCGTGAAAACCTTAAGTGGTTGCTTTAACCATGAACCCGTTCCCCCAAACAGTCCATCCAGCCAGCTCCCAAAGGGATCACGCTCTTCTGTAATCTTCTGCATATGTTCTTGCGTCCATTGTAGTTGTTTGCGACATGCTGTAATCACCAGGGACACCATAAACATCAGCAACATCGGAAGTGTCAGCGTTGCAGGTGTAGTGCTCCTCTTGATGAGTGGTTCTTGATCCCGTCGTCTGTCCCTCAGTTGTTCTGGAGTTGGCTTGGGTTTGCCAACGAAGAATTTCTGTAGAAAACTCGCACCTAGACTCAGTTTTTGCAGATATGTTACTTATATCTGGTATTACTTTTCGTGATGGTACCCACAGAATTTCCCAGATTCATGATGTTTAACTGCCACATACCCGACAACGGATACCCTTTACCAAGCCCTTCCTGTGATCAGGAGGCCCTGACTGGCCTCCCCCTCAGGGGCACTGTGCTCTGACATGGCCATACTGGCCGCATCGGAAACACAGCCCTTGCTGCTGCAGCGATCTTTGCTGTTGCGGGCCAACAGCTACGACAATAGCTGTGGCTAGCCCTTCATTAGTTAAATGAGCCACCTTGAGCTTATCTAAGACATACTGAATAATTTCTCCCGGGATATTAAGCGTACTTGGGCTGGCTCGCAGCGATGCCTTAACATTGTCATGCGATTTCTGCTGCAGGCAGTCAATGATCACTGGCCCTTGGGCCAGTTCCAGGAGATCAGACCCCTCTGCAGCAGCTAAAAGCCTGTCTGCAAAGCTTTGAAAGCATTCATTCGGGCCCTGGGTAATATCTGTGCACGGAGCAGGTGGTTCGGCCTTATGCACAAGTTTATTAAACGCTTCCACCACTGCATCTGTGGCTGCTATTAGCTCCCCCGGTCTTAGTTTAGCTAACTGGCCCTGGGGCGAAGCCACTCCCACGGCCCTCCCTGAAAGCCGCTGGATGCCGGTCCCATGCAGGGAGCAGCCCAGGCTGACCCCTGCCGCCCCGGCACGCATCCCCAACTCGGCCATCCAGTCCGTCTCCCATAACGTATATTGAACCAGCCTGTGCACCATACGCATTAGGTTTGTGATGTCACGGGGGAAGAGAGGCCCCAGTGCAGCCAAAGTTTGTAGTGCATTTAATGTCAGAGGCGACTTCAGGCCTCTTTTATCCATAAATTCCACCAGGCGCGTAATACCCCCGGGGTCAGGCGGCACCCATTTGGGACCATGATCACTCACAATCACCAGGAATGCCTCTGGAACTATACCCTTCCCCAAAGCCTCCAATCTAATCCAATTCCAGTCCGTCATTTGATCCCTCCCCCTGCACTCAAAGCCAGTCCCTTCTTTCTCCTCTGCACTATCACTCGCACTACCGCCCCTGGGAGTGACCAGAGACGGTAGGCTATGCCCCCTGTCCGCATTGGACGGACCTTTCGTCTGGTCCCTCCCCACGTGGGCACTAAGTTGATCCTGCCCATGTAGCCACAGCTTCCTCCGCCCCCTTGAGTCAGGTAACACTGACGTAATTCTGATAAAGGATACAACGTTCCGCCTGAGGGGTCTGGATACGGGGGAGGGGGACGAGACAACAAACATCCACTCTCTTGTTGTTTGTCTTCTTTTGAACTGAGCGCAGTCGGCTGAGCCGGCGCTATCTTGCCAGTGGTGATTGGCGGCTCCGTCTCCTCTCGGCCCCTGCAAGAAACTGCTCCCGAGCCCCCATCGGACCCCTCCGGGTCCGGTGTCTCGCCTCCACCGCCGAGACCCAAAAGGTATCGAGCCTCCACCAATACCTTTCCCTCTACTCTGGCCGCTTTCAGCGCCCCCAGTATCAGACCCCAAGTTTTTAACTCCAACCCGCCCTCCTGAGCACTCATAATATGTTGCGCGAATGCAGAAGTGAGATCATCCCACCTCCAGTGATCAAGAATCTCATGGGGGGTTTTAACCTCCCCCTCCCGCTCTAACCGGGAAGTAAGTATGTGGATATCCTTTTTAGAAGGAGCATACTTGCCAAAGTAATCTTCACAAAACTGAAGCAATACCTTGAGAACATGTTCCATAGTCATCCCCTCGCCGTCACCGCGAAGTCTCACTCGACACCGTCGTCCACACGGGTCCTCCGTGGGCGTCCCGTCGTCCCCCCGGACCCCACCGCAACACAGGTTCTACTTGCCGGCCGGCACTATCGTCATCACCACGATCTTCTGCAGGGCATCACCCCAGTCGTCTTCTACAGGCTCCCCCTCTCTTCACGGTACTCGGGCTGGGCGTCACCCCAAATCTCGTGCTATGGCGTCACCCCACAGCTCGCAGCAGCACAGAGAGCGTCAGAACACAGTCTGTGCCTCATGCACTCCTCACACGGGGCACCATTTGTTGCTTTCTGCAACAATGATGTTAGCCACCTGTGTTAGGCCTCTGCGCTCACGGACCAATAGCCTGATCAGGGCCAAATGACTGCAGACACACACCAATACGATGAGCAGCAAAATGGCGTCTATTCACTACTAAACACAGCTTATATACATTTTTACCTACAAAACCGTGCTGTCATGTCCCACTCTGATTGGTTCACACCAGATAACATTGTGCCTTATTTGGCCGTTTCCACATTCTTTTCTCATCCTTCTTCTTCTCCTGTTTTCTCTGCATCAAGGTCAGCACGATAGCACTGTCTCTCTATGCTTAGGGAGAGGCCTGTCCCGTACATCCCGTAGCCCTGCAAGATGCCTACTACAACACCCAGTGACTGGAAAAAGGGAAACATTACTCCCATTTTTAAGGCAGGGAGAAAGGAAGACGTGAGGAACTACAGGCCGGTGAGCCTGTTTCACTCCAATTTATAGGAGGTAGAGGAGGTTCTTTGAAATATGTATATCTGGCGTGAGATTAAGAAACAGTCCAGACATCGGTCCGACCACTTTATTACAAATCTTAATAAGGGAGAAGGGGAAGGGGAGGACAGACGATTTAGGGTGATAGGGAAGGAAAGGCAGGCAATAGAAAAGATAGAAAGAGGCAAGAATTGCGTAAAGTGGGGATAGTCACCACCAGGATCTGGCAGCAGTCCCACTGCACGATGTTCCGATGGTCCAGGGCAAAAGTGCAGGGGAAGAGCAGCAGCAGCGTGGCCAGTCTTGGGCAGCAGGAAGGTGCAGGTACTGAGTAGGTCCAGGAAGAAGTCCAGGAGGAAGCAGCAGGTCTCCGGTAGCAGGCCCTGGAGAGTCCATCAGCATGCAGACCTTCTCTAGTGAGGAACCTGATGGCAGACACCTTTTTGGGGGGGGTGGGGGGGGGAGCAGCAGCAGAGATGCCAGCCTTAGGCAGCAAGCAGGTAGAGCACAGAGCAAGACCAGGAGGGAGAGACAGGTCGTGAGGCTTCTCATGTCAGAAACCACCTTCTTGTTCTTCAGCATGCAGGTCTCAGGTCATGAGGAATCTGTTGTCAGAAACCTTTCTTCATGAGGAATCTGCAGTCAGGAAACCTCTTCTTCATGAGGAATCTGTTGTCAGAAAACCTAATCTCATTGTTTGTCCCTTTTTTATCCTTCTTCTTCTGCCAACGTGGCATTCCTGGGTGCTTGGGTAACAGTCATGTGCAAGTACCCCCTGAGATGGCTATCTTCCTCGAGATAAGCCCACACAAAAGACTGCTTCCTGGCCATTAACCTCTGGCTTATCAATCCCTCCTTGCCCCTGGCCTTGTCCACCTGTGTGCCTCACACAAAGGATTTTGCAACCCCTGCCCAACTCTTGTCCATCTGTGTCCTCCAGACAAAGGACTTCTCAACCCTTGATCAGGACTTGCTTGGACTTGTTCATCTGTGTCCCTCAGCAAGCTTTGAGACAATGATGTAAAAGAATAATCTCTTACAGAGCCTCACCTCTGTGCCTGGGAAGATCATGGAGCAGATCCTCCTAGAAGCTATGTTAAGGTACATACAAGACAAAGAGGTGATTTGAGACAGCCAACATGGCTTCACCAGAGGCAGATCATGCCTGACTAATCTGATGGCTTTCTATGATGGAGTGATGGTATTGGTGGACAGGGGAAGGGCGATGGATGTCATCTACCTGGACTTCTGCAAAGCCTTTGACGTGGTACCTCAACACATCCTTCTCTCTAAATTGGAGAGGGGTGGATTTGAAGGATAGACTGTTCAGTGGACTAGGAACAGGTTGGCTGGACGCAGCTAGAGGGTTGTGATTAATGGTTCCATGTCAGGGTGGAGGCCGGTCACAAAGCGGTGTCCCTCAAGGGTCAGTCTTGGGACTGGTGCTCTTCAACATCTTCATCAGTGGCACAGGCAATGGCACTGAGTGCACCCTCAGTAAGCTTGTAGATGACACCAAGCTGTGTGAATGGTGCGGTTGATACACTGGAGGGAAAGGAAGCCATCCAGAGGGACCTGGATAAGCGGAAGAAGTGGGCTCATGTGAACCTAATGAGGTCCAACAAGGCCAAGTGCAGGATGTTGCACTTGGGCCAGGGCAATACCAGGTGTCTATGCAGACTGGGTGAAGAACCCCTTGAGAGAAGCCCTGTAGAGAAGGACTTGGGGGTCCTGGTGGATGAGAAGCTGGACATGAACCAGCAGCGTGTGCTTGCAGCCCAGAAGGCCAACTGTGTTCTGGGCTGCATTAAAAAATGGGTGGCCAGCAGGGAGAGGGAGGTGATTGTCCCCCTCTACTCAGCTCTTCTGAGGCCCCATCTGGAGCACTGCATCCAGGCCTGGGACCCCCAGTACAGGAAGGATATGGAGCTCTTGGAGTGGGTCCAGAGGAGGGCCATTAAGATGACCAGAGGGCTGGAGCACCTCTCCTGTGAGGAAAGGTAGAGGGAACTGGGCTTGTTTAGCTTGGAAAAGAGAAGACTCCAGGGAGACTTCATTGTGGCCTTCCAATACTTGAAAAGAGCATATAAACAGAAGGGGAAATTGCTTTTTTATGAGGGTGGATAGCGATAGGACAAGGGGGAATGGTTTTAACCTGAGATGGAGGGGGTTAGGTTAGATATTAGGAGGAAGTTTTTCACTCAGACGGTGGTGATGCACTGGAACAGGTTGCCTAAGGAGGTTGTGGATGCCCCATCCCTGGAGGTATTCAAGGCCAGGCTGGATGTTGCTCTGGGCAGCCTGGTCTAGTGGTTGGTGACCCTGCCCAAGGCACGGGGGTTGAAACTAGATGATCGTGATGGTCCTTTTCAACCCAGGCCATTCTATAATTCTATGATAAATAGAATGTGAAATGACATTCCACTGTAAAAAAAATATATTAGTTTATACAAATAATATGATTATAATTTACATATATACACTGTATATAAAGAATGGCTTGTGTTGGAAAGGACACACACACATATATATATGTATATGTACAATATATATAATAATATCTAATACTATTTATTATATCAATATATAATATATATCAATATTATATACAAACATGTACATATATAAAGAGTCACTCCTGATTTTCATATTGTTACAGATTTGAACTTTTGTGGATGTATGACAGGTGACAGTAGAGAGGCAATCTGACAAAATGGTGTCTGACGTGGAAGTCTGTAAGAAGCGAAGGTGTAGAATTGAATTCCTCCATGTGGAAAAAATTACACCCATTGACATTCATTGACATTTGCTGAACATCTACAGAAACTAAACAGTGGATATTAGCACAATGGGGTGGTGGGTCATGCATTTCAGCAGCAGCAACAGTGGCAGTGTACCTTTGCTGCTGTAGATTTTTATGAGTGTGGCATGCAGGCTCTTGTTCGCAGATGGCAAAAATGCATAGCTAGTAGTGGTGACTATGTTGAAAAACACTTTTTGTAGCTGAGAATTTGCTTCATCAAATAGTGTTATTGAGTTCACTGTATCTGTTGTAATTTCCATAATAAATAGGAAATAAATAGGAAGCATACTGTTAGACTGATCTATGTACATAAGAAGAAACAAATACCTAAACTGTTTATTAATTTGGGATGAAAGTTATTCTTCCTGTCACACAGAAGTAAAGAAAGTATTTCTTGGTCTCATGTTCTGCCTGTGCAAAGTTACAAGGCTGTTCAGTACATAATCTAGTCCCGATCAAAGTGACATTTTACTGCATGAATACAATATTTTAAAATATGATCCTAACACCTCTGCCATACCTTTCTAATTGATTATCAATCTTTATGAATCTGTGAAATTTTATTCCATTGAATAAATGCTATTTTCTGAAGAGAGTTTTTTTTAGTTGTAAGCAGTCATAAGTTGAGATCAGAACACAATCCATCTTCACAATTTAAGGGGAGTAAGACAAAAAAAAATTGTTTGGATTTTGTAGTACTTCCTGTTTGACTCATTGCTGTCACATAATGAGGCCACTGTCTCGGTAACTTTTCTCATGTCATCTGAATTTACTTAAATTGGTGTGGGTTAACATTTGTTTGCTTCTGCTGTAAATCCTGAGAAAATGACTTCCACTCTCATTTCTACCTACCATTACTAAAAATTGTAAGCTGGCAATGTCAAATTTTCTAATGTTTGAAAGGGGAAAGATAATCATAGAATCATAGATTCATAGAATCACCAAGGTTGGAAAAGACCCACCAGATCACCCAGTTCAACCATCTACCTATTACCAATAGTTCTCACTAAACCATGTCCCTCAACACAATGTCCAAACGTTCCTTGAACACCTCAATGACTTCACCACCTCTCTGGGCAGCCCATCCCAGTGCCTGACCACTCCTTCAGAGTAGTAGTATTTCCTAATGTCCAGTCTGAACCTCCCCTGGTGCAGCTTGAAGCCATTCTCTCTAGTCCTATCACTAGTTACATGAGAGAAGAGGCCGACCCCCAGTTCACTACACCCTCCCTTCAGGTAGTTATAGAGAGCAAATCTTAATCTTATTTCTGAAGTTTTTTACTCCTCTTAGGTAAGTTTGATTCTAATTTGTTCAGCTTTGTGTGAGATAAAATTCAGGCCTTTTATAATTGAAAACATAGCCTTTGTAGAGCACAAAACTTGTACAAAAAAACACAGTAGGTTCCTGTGTTGGGGACCTAAAAGCCTCTGACCAAAGAATGATCCTAGGACGGAACAAAATATTCTGACAATTTTAAGGGAAGTGTTTTGTAGGGAGAGCTGACCTTGCTAGTTTATTTTGTTTTGCAAGAAGTTGTCTTTGAAGCAGATTTTCCACTTGGGTTCCATATCACATTGGCCATGTGGGTACAGCATGCAAGTAGAAAAAACCCTGCAGACTCTGGGCAAAATAAAAGCAGGATAGAGCATAATGCATTCTGAAGCAGAGGACACACTGCTGAGACTGCTGCTGACATGTTCCTTCTCTCTCTCCTACTCAGCATTTCGCCATCTCTCAAGGGTTGGTAAGTAATAGTGCACTTTCTGCTGGCCGCTTACTAAGAGGAAGGGTGTGTGTGTGTGCGCACACATGTGTGTGACAAATAAAACTCTTAACCCTGTGTACTGCTTTGAATGCCTGAGAGTGCAGTTGCTTGCTTCTGTTCCTGAGATATCCTACCTCTCAGATTCAAATGTACCCTGAAACAGTTCCCCATGCTACAAAATTAGCGGCTTTTTTTTTCCTACTATATATTCCGTATGTTGCTCTTGTTGATGTAGATGCCTTAGAAGGCTACGTACTTTATTTGTAATTGGTGCATTCTGTGTACTGCTCAAAGAACACTTATAGCAAGATATATGTGATGGGGATATATTACAGTCTCTTATAAAGGCCCTAATAGTCTTAACTAAAAATCTCTCTTGGGTGTCCCACAAGTATGTTGCAAAGTGATTTAAGGTTTTCAGTTTCTGGATTAATGAAAATAGAACTAGACTAGAGTAGACTAGACTAGAATAACAGTAACATAGCATGGGATAGCATAGCATAACACAGAAACAGGCCAAAGCAGCTGTCTTGTTCCCTTGCAGCAGTTATTTATTTATTGATTTTTGGGTCCAAACTTAAGCATCTGTTCAATATAAACCCTCACATATCAAACTGCAGCAATATTGTAATGTTACATCAGAAAAAGTGAGCTCTGTCCTTCCTTTTTTTTCTACAGATACACTAATGCATAGCATACTTATGTCTGTTTCTCAGCTGCACTCTAAAATTGTTTTAGCATATCTCTTAGAAAGGAAATAAGGCAGCTTTGAAAAAGGACTTTTAGGAAGCCCATTCTAGCAAAAACTTGTTAGACATGATAGAAATACCACATTCGGTGCTCTTGAATGGTGAACTGTGTCCTGCAATGAAAAAGTGAAGTTGCAATGAAAACACTTTTTAACTGGCAAACTTAGACTCTGGAATCGTTATTAGTGTCACAAGGAACCTCTGTTCCATAAACCTAAGTAGTCATTGCAATTGCATAATAAACAGCTACTTTATATGTAAACAGCAGATGCTTTTTTAGATTTATTTATATTTATTAATCTTTGAGCTGCTGAAGATTTCCCATAAGATTTGCCTAAAAAAAAAAAAAAAAAAGTGATCTTTCCTGCATACCAGTTTCTATTGTCTTGAGATCAGGAGCTCAGGTGGGTCCAGGGTTTGAACATATAGGGGTAAATAAGCTAGCTTTGAAAACTAGGGAAGGAGAACAACTTCTCAACATTTCATGGTCAGCTGTGCAAACACAAAGAAAGGAACAGGAACAAGATAAATGACTGTGACCGGTTTCAATGCAACATAAAGAGGTCAGACCAAGGAAGATGTCGAGCCTTCACGAGGAGGACTTCTGACTTCATCCCCACGACCACCAGAGGGAGACCCCTACTACGGACAACGCATGCGCCAGGGGAGGGGTCATATGTAAATGAGTTTCTGGAAGAACAATGGATACGTGAATGGGTTCCAAGAATTTCTGCTGAATATGTACGGTTTTGGCTTATAGATTTGTAGTGCTTCTTCTGGCTTGCGTGCAGATTTGGTGGAGCAATCCCCCTGCACCCGATTGATTGTGCAATCATCGAATAAATGCGTTATAGAGTTTGTTTCCGCAAGTCAATTTTGGCACCCCAGATGGTACACTCTCTGTCTGGATGCAGGACCAGCTGAGGAGGGGGACGCCTCAGGCGCGCCCTGAGGTTTCTCGGAAGGACTCCCCTTCCTCTTTTGATCACTGCGGGGATAGACAAGGACCACCTATCGGCAGACCAGGTATGTGTATGGGAATAAGTGGGCCCATAAGTCGTGAGGAGACGTCTCATGCAGAGCACAGCCCTTTGTGCTACCCCATGGGAGGTGGTTAGGTTGCTGGTTGGGGTAGGAGAAAAGCTCCTGGGAGGGAGTTCCTACAAAGGGGACCTGTAAGTCGTATGTGTGGAAAAAGAGTAATAACTCTCGCCTTGGTGGTTGGTAACAGTGGATTTTGTTAAATGACAACGTGGATTTTTGTGGCAATAATAGCAGGACTCACAGGTTGTATAATTTCTATTACCATCTGTTGTAAATGTTCGGTACTGTGTATTTGAACTACTGATGCATTCAAAACATTCTTTCAAGCGTTCCAACTCAGACTGTACTTAAGCCAGCATTTGTGTGTGTGTGTGTGTGTGTGTGTGTGTGAGTGGGACGTGGCAGAGCCATGAAGTGAGTGCAGAGTCCCCAGTCCATGGTTCTGTTCTCTCGTGAGGGAAACGGATGGAGAAGGACGAAGTGAAAGACGATTCTTTGTGCTGTTGTCCATTGTCTGTGTGTATTTTATAGACTGGAATAAGGGTGGGAGTTTGTACTCCATAGATTGGGAAGAGGGACCAGAGGAAAGGTGTACATTCCACCCAACAAATTAATGTTGGCATGTTTATGTTATACTTTGTTTAGTGTGTGAGGAGGTATACCGGGGTTGGTGGCATCATCTGTGTCCAGAGTGCTATTGTGACTGATGGACGGAGCATTGGAGATTAGTGTGGGGAAATTCTAGAGTATGGAGAATTACTTGTGGAAATCTTAAGGTAGTACTGAACCGATAAGAATTTTGTAAACATCATGAGAGACTTCCAGTGGAAGGAAATTCCCAAACAAACCCTTTGGGATGCATATTGGTATATTGGTGGGATACTGCAGGGGAACCTGGAGGCACCCTGAGTAAGAAAACTTTAATCAAGTATTACAAACAATGGTGGTTAATATACAAGTTAGAAAATGATGAGAAGTGGCCCTGGAATGGGACCCTAAACCATAATACCTTCTTACAGTTACTGTTATTCTTAAGGAGGGAAGGTAAATGAAGTAACATGAACAGTTTTTATAATTGAGTGCTCTAATCACGAGACTAAGTACTGGATGTTTATGGAAACTGAAGAAATATATTGTTTGATTTATGGGTTCTGAAGGGAATGGGACAAAGAGTTTTGATGGTATAGTGGTATACAGAAGTGTGACTGAAGGTATGAATAGTGGACAAAGAGAAAAGGGTTAAAGAGAAAGTGAATTTATCTGTGCTGCCATGAGAGTAACCCCCCCGCATGGTTCCCTCACAAGCAGAACTCTCGGAGTGAGAGAGAGCCGGAGTTAGAGACTACTGTTGTAAACAGCGTTACCTGTGAAGGGGGGGAGAGGTGGAGAGGACGAGGCACTGGAAGTGAGAATAGCCTTCATCTGCAGAGATCTAGGAAACCCAAAATTCCAATGTTAGCACTGGAAGCCTTCAGAGAGGAGGAGGTGAAACTGAAATATAATGGTAGTGGTTTATGTAATAATGAGAGCTTGGAAAGTGAAAGGTTTGGGAAGAACGCAGGCTGAGGAAGGCAAGGTGTAACAGGGATGTCAGAACCAAGGAGGACAGAAATCAGATCCACTGGTTAAATTGCAGCTAGAAGAGCAGGATAACGAGATTTATTTTCTGGTGGGAACGGGTGCCTCTTACCACCCATAGATGATTTTGCAGCAGTGGTAGGAGCTACTGCCCAACAAGAAAAAGCTTACCTTTTGGGATCAATTAAATATAGACTGAGAAAATAAGTAGGAATACATAAATTCTTGTACATGCCAGGTTCTCCAAAACTGTTATTCTGGAAAGACTTATTAGAACAAATGGATGCAGAGGTTAAATTTAATAAAACTGGAGCTAAGTGTCAAACAATATTAACCAATTGAAAATTGTAAGTCTGGCTCTAACACAAACTGGGAACAACAATGTTGTACTCCCAGAAGTTGCAGAAATCTCAAATAAAGTTTGCTTAAGAGTGTGGGTATCAGGGGTACCTGGTAGAGCCAAAATGCAGCCCTAAGCAAGAGCTAGAGCTAGCCCAGTCAGGGTAAAGCAGTGCCCTTTGAGGATATGCAATTGTAGAAGGATAAAAGAAATAATAGATAACTTTTGGATTTTGGATTACTAATTGAATGTGAATCCAAATTTAATACTCCAATCTTGCTGATGAAAAATTGGATAGCAAGTGCTATAGTTTGGTACAAGATTTGAGGGCAAGTAATAGAACTGTTGAAAGCATACACTCCGTGGTGGTAAATCCATACACTTAATTAACCAAGTTAGGGAAAGAATAGGTGGAGTTTACCTTCTGGATTTGAATGATACATTTTCTGCCTGATTTGGCCAAAGGAAGCCTAAGGTTATTTGCCTTTGAATAGGAAATGCCAATATGGGGTGAAAAAGACTCAGTTAACCTGGACAGTGTTACCCAGGGTTGTGAGAACAGCCCAATGATTTTTGAGAACTGGTCAACTCGTGAGCCTGAGATTTGGGTTCCTCCATCCGACAGTGGAACTTTACTGCAGAACATGGATGCCACGAAAAAAGAGAACTGTGTGTAGTGGACTGTAAGTTTGCTGAATTTTGTCATCGAGTTTCTCAACAGAAGGCACAAATAACTCAATGGCAAGTGACGTGTCTGGGATAGGAGGTTACAGCTGGACTTTGAACCTTAAGGACTACCAGGAAGGAAATAATATGCCAGACTACAGAACCTCAAACAGCTGAGGAGCTCCAGACTTTCCTGGGGATGACAAGGTGGCACCGCCTTCAACTATAGAATAATGGTAAAACCCCTCCATGCCCTTTTGAAATCCTGTCCAAAGGTCCTCATACAGGTTGAAGAAGACAAATAACAACAAGGTTTGCCTGTGGCAATTAGACACAGACTCCGTTGTTAGTGCAGAACAAGAACTTTTATTGTGTGTAATGAACTTGAACAATGTGCACTTGGTCAAGTGCCTTATTAAACGTGACCCTCTTGCCAATGCGTGTGGCAGTGCTGGATCTTCCATCCTGCCCCAAAGTAGATGGTGCTGGAGCTGGGCTTGTTCCTCTTGTGCCGTCCCGCGGCACCCAGTCCACATTGCTGCGAGTGTTGGACCAAGGCACAGGCTCTGTCAGCCTCATCTCAAGTCCGTTGTACCTCATCAGCATCTCTCTATAGTGGGTGATGAGGTCGTAGAGGCTGTCAAATACCAGGTTGTCAGTTAAAAAGAACCTGTGGTTTGTTAGTGTCCTGCTGCCAATGGATGTGGAAATGCTGCACTTTTTCATCACACCAGATGGACAGAACAAAGTCTCCAACGAATATCTCACTCTCCCTGACCAGGAAGGAGCCACAAGGTGGCCCCATCTTGGTGCAGTACTCCGTTAGCAGCCACTTAGCAATGTGCCACCCACCGCGCCCTGCTCCCAGCTTGCCGTGGAACCAATCCTGCGCGAGATGCAGCTCGATGTTGGCGCTCACCTCCTTTTGCACAGGTTGTCTCCCCCGTCTGTTCCCTGTCGGGACAATGTAAACTGGGTTCCATACATAGTTGATGGAATCTGCCACCATTTGGCAATCCGCCTTCTGCTCCTTTGTCACACATGAACCCATGGTTCCTTGCCAGTAACCATCCTTAAAGCCACCTCATGGTTCGGCGGGGCTTGCCAGTGGTCTTTATAGCATTTGCTCACACCCATGCCAGGTGTACAAGCTAGACGACTCGTGATCATGTTGAGAGGGTCTGTCTGGTATGAATATTTACAGTCTTTCAGTTTTCTCCCTGCATGTCTGCTGAACTTGTTTACAACTCCTAAGGTCTTTTGCTAGACAGAGCAAGGATGGTTTTATTTTCTCCCAGTAATATACAAATTAAAGGAACTGAAGTAAGGGACCTGGACAAATTAACTGAGGGGGGTCTTGGAAAGTACGTAGAAACAGGGATTGTAAAGAAAGAAAGAAATTGGGAAGAACAGTAGCAGTTGCACTAGAATAGGATGATATAGAAACTAATATTGTCAACCCAGCATCTTCCTTAGTGAAACTCCTGGAGAACCAGCACGAACCCTTAGAAAATGCAGAAGACACCTGGTTTACTGACAGAAGCAGTTTTGTGAGGTAAGGAAACCGTAAGGCAGGATATGCAGTAACTGCTACTGACAAGGTAATTGAACCACAATCATTACCTGTGGGGACTTTCCCTCAGAAGGCTGAAATAGCTACCTTGACAAGAGCCTGAAATATGCCAATTATGCATTTGGGATACTACACTCTCATAGTACTACCCGAAAAGAGCAAGGATTGCTCACATACGAGGGAAGAAAAACAAAACAAACAAACAAACAAAAAAAAGCATGATGTAAATACCAAAGAGCATGGCTATTTTCATTGTAAAGGTAACACTGCACAGGAAGCTGGAGATAAGATGGTGGGTCAGGTGGCAGAACAGGTAGTTGGGGAAGGCTTTAATTCCAGACAGTAAACTTAAAATTTCTGAACCTGAGTCAGAACCTGTAAAATATTCTAGGAATCTAATTAATGATTCAGAAGGGAAGAGAGCAAGCTGATAGATGGGTACACTAGGTGGACACACTGTTGTGCCCTTTAGTATTCTATGGAAATTGGTTCTAAGGGGGGATAAGAAAATGTATTGGGCAAACAGACATTACAAAGTACGATCCTATTACCAGGAACAGGGTATAAGTGAGCCTATTGGGAAAGGGAACCTTCCAGGACAACAATGGCAAATTGATTTCTCGGAACTCCCAAGAAAAGGGGGGTATTGTTGTATGCTGGTATCAACTGATACCTTTTTGAGATGGCCAGAAGTATTTCCCTGTAGGACAAATAAGGCTTGGGAGGTCACAAAAATGCTGTTACATGAAATAATTCCAAGGTTCAGGATTCCTGTAGCAGTCTAATTGGATCGAGGCCCACATTGTCTTTTGCCAAGCTGGTCCAACAAATAAGCACATTATTGGGAATTGATTGGCAATTGCATACACAGTATAGACCACAGTCAAGTGGACAGATGGAAAAATGAATCACCTGATCATATTACAGATAGTAAAACTTGGCCAAGAGGCTGGGATTTCCTGGCCACAGACACTGCCTTCGGCACGTTTGAGAATTTGGACTAAACCCCAAACCAAAGAAGGACTAAGCTCATATGAGATTCTTTATGGGCAATCTAATACCGTACAAAAGGAAATCTCCATACAGGTGGGGGATGAGGTGTTGAGTGAGTATGATTATTAATCAGAGTTGTTGTGTATATATAGATGACACTCAAAGAATAGAGACTGAGCTGCAATCCGTATGGGAACGTACCAAGTTACATCACCAAATTTACTTAGATGATATTTCTTTCGGTGTTACAGAATTATGGAAAAAGCTCATTAATTGGATACCTAATTTTGCATGGTTAAAGCAGCTCTTTATGGCTTGCATTATAGTAATTTCTTTGCTTATGTTAGTATGTATTTCTCTGCGATGCATGTTATGGCTGTGTAAGGGTTCAGAGCATAGCTATGAGGACTGGAAGAAACACAAGCTAAGACAGAAGATGGAAAATGGGAGTTATTTCAGGAATTCTTCTCGAAATGGGATCATCTAGCAAAGGGTTTTGCTAGGCTTAAGAAAAGGGGGGATTGAGATCAGGAGCTCAGGTAGGTCCAGGGTTTGAACATATAGGGGTAAATAAGCTAGCTTTGAAAACTAGGGAAGGAGAACAACTTCTCAACATTTCATGGTCAGCTGTGCAAACAATACAAGATAAATGACTGTGTCCGGTTTCAATGCACCATAAAGAGGTCAGACCGAGGAAGATGTCGAGCCTCCGCGAGGAAGACTTCTGACTTCATCCCCACGACCACCAGAGGGAGACCCCTACTACGGACAACGCCTGCGCCAGGGGAGGGGTCATATGTAAATGAGTTTCTGGAAGAACAATGGATACGTGAATGGGTTCCAAGAATTTCTGCTGAATATGTACGGTTTTGGCTTATAGATTTGTAGTACTTCTTCTGGGTTGCGTGCAGATTTGGTGGAGCAATCCCCCTGCACCTGATTGATTGCGCACTCATCAAATAAATCACACCTGCTTTATAACTTGCTTGGGTTATAGAGTTTGTTTCCGCAAGTCAGTCTTACTTTTGGGAACATTCTCCAAGGACTTATGTTAAGGCAGAAGTATGGGGCTTAGCTGGTAATTGTGAGCTGTAACTTAATGTAATGCTACAAAGACCCACTCAGTACACTTTATTATTAGGAAGATTGTTGCTTATGATGAAGAAATTCAAGATCTCCATGAGGAAATGGAACAGCAAATCAAGCAGGAAAAAGAGCAATTTCCCTTGAAGGTGAGTTGTTATTGTGGGAATGGATTCTGCTCCTACTTCCATTGGTTTTAAATTCATTCTGGATATGGAATGAGAGCTCACAAAATATGTGTCTCAACAGAGCAAGAAAAAAACAGCATTTACCTTACTGCTGCTTTTGAACTGATCCTGTCTCTACAGCTTCCAACTTCATGACTTCCCAACTGACTTATCAATGACTCACAGTGTATTGTGCTTGCAGCTTGGCACACAGTGCCAGCTCATATTCTTCTGAAAACCAGCTGAGAAATACTGCTTCATTGTATTATTGATACAACTTCTGAATACAGTTAAGAATAATATTATCTGATGTTGCTCATCCTTTTCAGTTCTGCAGTATCTGATTTTATGGCAGGGATAAGTTATCACTGAAAAGCAACAGTACTCAAGTGATGGTAATTTCTGAAAACATTAAAGCTATTTGCAAAATAATCTACTAGATTCTTTTGTCACTGCCAAAGGGGTTTCAGAACATCTAACAATGTTCTTCTGAAAAATCTCCTCTTTTTTCTTCTAAAAAAACCCTACGTTAAATCTTATCATCCCAGTATGCTCCAGGAAAGAATCACCTGTGAATCATTTGAGTTGGCACCCATGGTTCTCCTAACTTTCAAACTAGATCAAGTTGCTCTGACTCTTAACCAATTAAATTAAAATACTTTTTTTGTTTGTTTGTTTGACCCTAAAATGGGAGAGCTGGAACATATGAGAATTAAAACTTCAAATAATTGATGATTTGTAGGCAAAAATAAAGGTTGTCTTTGCAAGGCTTATACAAAGTAATTCAATGTAGATTTAATGTTAGAATCCACACACAGAAGAGATTCCATTTTCTACAGAAAATGCTTTAAGCTTATGATTATAGCATAGTCAGCAGAAGTAAAATTTAAAAACAAAATTGATTCTGGATAAACATTTGAGCAAACACAGTATCACTTGACATATTGTCAAGTTATCTACAGTCCCCTAGTTGGGGAGAAAGCAGCCCTTTCACAAAGAACATGATGATGAGAGCTCTGTTGCTGAACAGACAGTCACAGGCAACTTTTACATGATCCTGTATGTGCATGATCTGGTATTCTGAGCAAGAGATCCATGAGATCAGCATCCAGTAACATTCAAAAATGAAAATCAAGTGATTATTAAGAAGGGCATAAGAAAAACAACCCCCAGTCTTATAACGCTATATAAATGTTTCCTCATTCTTCCTTACCTAAAATAAAAAAGGGGGGAGGGGGGGAGGAAGAGAGAGAGAGAGAAAAAAAAAATCCAGAAGGGATGCTGTAGTGGAAACAATAAGTCACAGCTTGAAACAGTGATTGAGCACCTGGTAGTAAGGGTTGACAGCAGAGGCAAGGGTATCTCCCTCCGGAGAACTTTCCTTTTTTTCCTATCTTCCTCCCTTCCTCCTCCCCCTACTGCCGTTGCCTTTGAGCAAATCCTCACTTGCTGTAGCCTGGGTTCTTGCTGCTCTGCTGTCATTGCTGTCCTTTCCATCATGTTATAAATGCTTAGTAAAGAACAAGGACAATGCATGGAGTGTGTTTTATGTGCCCAACTTTGAGAGAGAACAATAACTGCCTTCAGCAATTGCTTGTTTGCACTGGACATTCCCAGTCTTCTGCTGGGTTTTAAACTTGTGTGTTTTTCTTCACGTTTTTTTCTCAAAGAAAGAGGAAATACCTGTAAAGCAAACAAAGGTGATGACAGAGCCTTTATTTGAGATATAGGCACTATAGAGCAAGATGTCAAATTAAAAGGAATTAACTCACCCCTCCCAGCAACAGTTTGGAAAAAAAGGTGAGCTGAGGAATGCAGCCTTCCTCCAGTTCAAACTCTGGTGCATGGGGGAGCATGAGGAGGGGGACAGGGAGAGTATGAGATTAGGAGCTCAGGTGGGTCTAGGCTTTGAACATATAGGGTTAAATAAGCCAGCTTTGAAAACTAGGGAAGGAGAACAACTTCTCAACATTTCATGGTCAGCTGTGCAAACACAAAGAAAGGAACAATACAAAATGAATGTCTTTGACCGATTTGAATGCATCGTAAAAAGGTCAGACCGAGGAAGACGTCGATCCTTTGCGAGGAAGACTTCTGACTTCATCCCCACGACCACCAGAGGGCGACGCCTACTACGGACAATGCATGTGCCAGGGGAGGCGCAGTATGTAAATGACTTTCCGGCAGGATAATTAATATGTAGGCAGATTCCAAGAATTCAGCTGAATATGCATGATCTTGGCTTACAAATTTGTAGCATTTTTTGCTTGCTGGTGTGCAAGTTTGGTGGAGTGATCCCCCTTGCACCCGGCCGGCTGGCCAAATAAACCATACATGCTTTATAACCTAACCGGGTTATAGAGTTTGATTCCGCATGTCAAGTAAGTAGAGTAAGTGAAGGCTTATTGACTAGAGTGGATTTCTACATATTAAGGCATTTGTCTTGATTACATACATACTGGTCACCAGATGCCAGGTGTTTTTGTTTGACATAGCCCCACTGAAAGCTAAATGGCCCAAATAGGACTGTAATGATAATATAAATCATGATTAAAGGCTGAAGATATGCCAAATTAAAGTTCACTTTCTTGCTTTTTATACTGTCAGCTGTTCAGTCAGTCTGTTGATGTTGAGTAGAAAATCCAGAAATCTTAAGTACTTAGCATCAACATTTCTTTTATTTGTGTTCCCTCTTTGCAGGGAGAGGAGCAAAAATCTCAAGAGATTAATCACACAGAATCACAGAATCGTAGGGGCAGGAAGGGACCTCTAGAGATCATCAAGTCCAACCCCCCTGCTGAGCAGGCCCCCTACTGCCAGCTACAAATGTGACATTTTTACAGGTAGACACTCATTTTCTAATTCACTGTTGAGTAAAGACTTACAAAAACAACCTCAAAATATGGGCATCAAACGACTGTGCAAGAGACAGATCATTTATACCATTTTCTCATGTGGGAATATGTTTTTTCAATTTACTAAACAGTTTTTAAGAGCTGTCTTAAGGGAAATTAATCTGTTTTATAAGAAGCCGGAAATGCAATCATGAGGGGATGAAATAAACTAAAAATTGAACAGTTAACTTGTGGTAATCTAGTCAGTCAATTGCTAATGTGAAAAGTTTTTAGAACAGAACAACATCTCAGTATGTGGATCAGTACCTGAATACCTGTCAGTGTTGGGCAAAAGTGGATCATATTAACTTTTCATTCATCAGCAGAGAATGGTTGAGTTACAAGTTCTAGATGTACCCTAGCCTAAAGAGACTAAGGCTGCGTAGTTTACACTTGTTTGCTTTCTTACTTCTAAGTTGTGGTTTAACCTGGTAGTCAGCTAAGCAGCTCACAGCCATTCACACACTTTTCCCCCAAGTGATACAGGAAAGAGAATCAGGAAAAAAGTAAAACTTACAGGTTGATAGAGCATTTTAGCAAAGACTTGTGCAGATCAGCTGCATAGAGGAAATTTGCACCAAGGGAGCCTTCACAAAAGAGCTAAATCTGCGGTAATACACAGCGGAAAAAGCCATTTTGAAGGGAGAGCGCAGTCCCTGACATTTGGCAGCTCTGACGCGGTGTGGGCAGAGGTTGGGGGGGTGACAGCGGCTGAACCCCCAGGCGTGTATAACACGTGCCGCTGGAGAGCGGAGCGACGCAGGGGCAGTGAAAACAAGACGTAGCCGGCAGTTCGTGGGGACAGGTTGCGCAGGGCCGGCGAGCAGCGTGTGCAAGTACCCTGAGCGCTGGAGAGAGAAGTTCTTTAGGCAGTTGTCACCCTCAAAGTACAGGGTCATCACACTCTAAGTGCAGGATTATCATCCTCCAAGGACAGAAACTTAGAGAAAGTACGGACGGACTTCTAAATAAGGCTTCTTTAAAATGTGTAAATAAATAAAGAAAATAAAGCTAAGAAAGCTGCAGTCCAAGAAACAAACCTGCTTCTCCTGTAACCATTTAGTTTCATGTTTGTCTGTTCCTTTAACGTAACAAGCTCACATCAAAGACGACAAAATTTCATTAAATCACTTCCACATAATCACTTATGTTTTTCCTGAGAATCTAAAGACAGGTATAAAAAGAAAAAATGTTTTCTTTAAATCTGGTCCAACTGGTCTACAATAGGTCTAACACAGCGGTTCTACTAAACTTCTTTTAACAGTATAGGCATTCTCAGAAATAGAAGGAAACAGAAGTGGCAAATAACTATGATAGTAAGGATTTCCACCTGAAGAGTAAACTATTTCCTCAGCTTAGGAGGAAATATATATGTACACTGGTGAAGTCCTGTACTTTATTAGTATTTGAATCCCTTCCATTAATTCCTATTGTATATACAACATTAAAATTGCAAGTTGATGAAATTAATCAGAGCAGCGACTCTGTTTCACTGTGGGGAAGAGCATTATTGCTAACAAAAGTCTCTTCTTTAATCCAAGAAAAATAGAAACCCTTACACAAGCCAGCAGACCATGTAGCCAATAAGGAATTGTTGGTTGTGTGCTTTAAACAGGACTCTGGCTGCAAAGAAAAGTTTAAGGTATAGATATAATCCTGTATGAGTTGAAGGGAAGATCATTAAAAGATATTCCAAGGTGATCCTGTGAAAGGAAAGCAGGAGAGCTTCTAAAGCACAGAACTTCAAAAAGATACACCTCATCAGTTTCTTGTGTAAACACATCTATCTTCCCAAAGCTTTAGATTTTAATCATTTAGACCTAAATGGAAACTTTAAAAATTAGCTTCTTATGTAAAATTCTTACAGCCTACATTGCACTGGAAAGGGATGAGATGTTCCAAACTAATTATGTTTTTTTACTCTTATTAAAAATTGAAACTCTGCTACTAGTAGCAGATCTGTGGGAAATGCTGGAGAAGTGCTTTATGAGAGCTGGCTCTCTTCTACAGGTAAGACTCAGACCCATCTGCTGCTCCAGTACAATTGCTTGTGTGTCTTGCTGCAAACCAGACTGACAGACTGAGATTAAAATTATCTCCTCCCCCCTTCCTGTTCCCCTTCACTTTCCGTTTGTACTGTATTTGGTTCACCGTGCAGCTTTATGGGGGAGAGTAAGGGGAAGGTGGTAAGGAAAAACCAGGACCAAATAAGCCACTGAAAGAGGAGGGGGACTTGATTCGAATTGATTCCGCTTAATGAAAGAGGGTTTGATTTTGTGATTCTATCCAGACGGTTTAGATTCTGCTTACATTTCACAGGAGCATTCTTTTGTGGTGAGAAAAACATAGGTGCCAGATTCCTTGTCGGCAAGACAATGAGGAAGGGATGAACCTAGTCAGCAAGGATTAGGATAACAAGGAGGAAAGTAGGCTAAAATTCAAGAAGACATAATGAGGAAGAGTGTTTACTTCATCCCAAGGGACCACCAGATGGGGATGCGACCACCCAGAGGAGAATACAACGCATGCGCCAGGGGGGAAGGACTTGATTAATGAATATGCAGTGGGGTTCAACGTAACCTGTTAAATATGTATGAACTTGACTTACAAATACGTAACATTTCTGTGGACCGGTGTGCAAGTTAGGTGGAGCTATCCCCCTTGCACCCGGCATTTGTACATTCGTCTGAATAAATGCTGCCTGCCTTATAACCTATCCTTGGGTTATAGGGTTTGATTCCGCAAGTCACCACTCCTGACACATAAACAAATGCTTTTTCAGTTGCAGCTGAACTGCTCTATTGCAGAATAAAAATTCTGAACCAAATTACACTGAATTTGCAGGGCAAAACACCACAATCACTTCCATGAATAAATATAAAACAAAGATTATGAAATATGGACCAACATTCTACTCTATTAAATTCTCTGAGGATTAGTTACTGATTTTTCTGATCTAGGGCCACTGTTAGCATTGCTATTAAGTCAGTAGGTTTTTATCCTCTTCTTTTTAATTCTTTAAGAGTTCTTGTTGTTGTTGTTAAGAAAGCAAAATATTGTCCTTGGACTGACATGCTTATTTTTGTTAATTTTCTCATTTGGGGCTTGCTGTTAAAAAGACGGGCTCAGATCTATCTAGGTAACTCCGTGACACCCTGTCTTCCACTCATATGGTCTCTCCTCTTTTCCTTATTGGCTGATGTACCTGGAGGTTCCAGACTTCTCAGTCTACTTAATACATGTTTCCCCTTGTATGTGACCCTCCTTCATATCATGCATTGCATGTGTGATTAACTCCAAGTTTATGCCCCCCATGGAGAATAGCCTACTAGGCCTGAGCAGTAAGTCCAAAGTCCGTAAGTTCAAGTTGTCTTATAAATAAAACATTATTTGATGAGAGTGCACATATGCCGAGTAGAAAGAAATTTGCAATCTTCTGCACAAGTTTGAGAGCAAAGGCATCTTGTTCACAAGGCTCTGCGCAAATAATTTTGTTTGCAAAGACATCTTGTTCATAAGCCTTTTTTATCTCAAAAGCAAACATACAGAAATACCATCTCAGGTTTTCTGAGCATTCTTATTTCTGTATTCAAATGAATCAGACACATGCACACACAGATTGTCAGATATGTAAAGCAACAGATGGTAAAATTGGGGGATGAGGGAGATAGTGAGCCTTTCCATGATAAGGTTTGGGATGGCATAGCTAGATTAGAAGGACAGGGTGCTAGCACAGGCCTTGAAGGACCGCTGCTTTGATAAGTGCTGGCAACACTGCAGCACATACGAAATCCTATGATGATGAGGCAGTGATTACTGAGGCAAGAGGAGAAGGCAGTGGGGAAAATCTAGGGAAATACTTGAAAGGAATAAAGGAAATATCCTTTAGGGAGGTGACAAGACAAGCGGCCCAGCTGAAGTGCCTCCACACTAATGCACAAAACTTGGGAAACAAACAGCAGGAGCTGGAAGCTACAGTGCCACTAGAAAACCATAACTGGAGTGTGGCTATTGATGGCTACAAGCTGTTCAGAAAGGACAGGTGAAGAAGAAGGGAAGAGGGTGTTGCTATCTACATCAGGAAGGGAATTGAATGTCAAGAGTTGTCCCTAAAGTATAGTCATGAGCAAGTCAAAATAGGCAGCAGCCTATGGGTGACAGTTAGAGACCGAGGCAGCAAAGGGAGCTTTGTGATCAGCGTCTCCTACAGGCCACCAGATCAAGCATAGCCTGTTGACGAGGCTTTCTACCTCTGGCTACAGGAGGCATCATGATTGCAAGCGCTTGTCCTGCTGGGGGACTTCCACCACCCAGACATCTACTGGAAAAGTATCATGGTGAGCTGTAGGCAATCCAGGATGCTCCTAGAATGCATTGACGATAACTTCCTGAGTCAAAGAATAGAAGGCCTCACAAAGGGGGAATGTAATACTGGACCTGTTGCTCACTAGTGCGAATGAACTGACTGGTGACATCAGGAGTGGGGGCTGCGTGGGCTGTAGTGATCATGCTATGGCTGAGTTCATGCTCCGGAGGGATATGAGACAGGCAAAGAGTAAAATTAGGACACTAAAATTTAGGAAAGCTAACTTCCAGCTCTTCAGGGAGTTAGTCAACTAAACACCCTGGGAAACTGTCCTTATGGGCAAGGGAGCAGAGCAGAGCTGGCAGATCTTTAAGGAAGCTCTCCTCAGGGTGCAAGAGTTCTCCATCCCCAGGTGTAGCAAGTCAAGAAAGGAAGGCAAGAGACTGGTGTGGCTGAATCAGGACCTGCTGGTCAAACTGAAGAACGAGAAGAAAATGCACAGGCAGTGAAAGCAGGGGCAGGTATCGTGAGCATAGTGTAAGGAAGCTGTTAGGCTGTGTAGGGATGGGGTCAGGAAAGCCAAGGCCCAGCTTGAAGTAAACTTGGCAAAGGGTGCCAAGAAGAACAATAAAGGCTTCTACAAGTACCTCAACCAGAAAAGGAGAGTTCAGGAGAGTGTACCCCCCCTAGTAAGCGACACAGGCAAGCTGGTAACAAATGACAAGGAGAAGGCAGAGGTACTTTTTTGCCTCAGTCTTCTCTAATAACTGCCCACCGCAGAACCCTCAAATGTTTGGTTTGGTAGGAGGGGATCAGGGAAGCACTATCCCTCCCACTGTAAGCAAAGATCATGTTCATGATCACCTGAAGAACCTGAACATCCACAAGTCTGTGGGTCCCAATGAGAGGCACCCTGAAATTCTGAGTGAATTAGATGATGTAGTTGCTGAGCCACTCTCAATGATATTTGAAAAGTTGCAGCAATCAGGCGAAGTGCCTGGTGACTGGAAAAAAAGCAACATCACACCCATTTTTAAAAAGGGTAAAAAGGATAACACTGGGAACTACTGATCTGTCAGTCTCACCTCTCTGTCAGGAAAGATCATGGAGCAGATTCTCCTGGAAGCTATGCTAAGATACATGGAAGACAGGGTGGTCTTCACCAAGGGCAAATCCTCCTTTGACCAATCTAGTGGCCATTAATGATGGTGTCACGGCATCAATGGATGAGGGGAAGAGCCACTGTTGTCACCTATCTGGACTTCAGTAAGACCTTTGACACACTATCCCACAATATCCTCTCCAAATTGGAAAGATATGGATTTGATGGGTGAACTGTTCAATGGATGAAGAACTGGCTGCAGGATTGAGTCCAGAGAGTGGTGGTCAATGGTTCAAAGTCAGGATGGAGATCAGTGATGTGTTCCAAAGGGGTCAGTGCTGGGACCAATGCTCTTTAATATCTTCATCAATGACACTGACAGTGGGGTCTTGTGCACCCTCAGCAAGTTTGCTGATAACACCAAGCAGTGCGGGTGCGGTCAACACACCAGAGGGATGCGATGCCATCCAGAGGGACCTAGACAGGCTTGACCAGTGGGCCCAGATGAATCTCGTGATGTTGAACAAATCCAACCCTCACTACCAATACAAGCAGAGGGATGAAAGGATTGAGCATTGCCCTGCCAAAAAAGACATGGGAGTACTGATGGATGGGAAACTGGACATGAGACAGCAATGTCCCAGCCCAGAAAGCCAAATGTATCCTGGGTGGCATCAAAAGAAATGTGCCAGCAGGTCGAGGGAGGGAGGTGATCCTGCCCCTCTACTCTGTGCTGGTGAGGCCTCACCTCTGGAGTACTGCATCCAGATTCGAGTCCTCAGTACAGGACAGACATAGACCAGTTGGAATGCTGGATGCCACAGAAATGATCCAGGAGATGGGATGCCTCTCCTATGAGGATAAGCTGAAAGAGCTGGGGCTGTCCAGCCTGGAGAAGAGAAAGGCTGAAAGAGCTGGGGCTGCTCAGCCTGGAGAAGAGAAGGCTCTGAGGTGACCTGATAGCAGCCTTTCAATATCTAAAGGAGAGCTACAGGAAAGAAGGGGACAGACTCTTTAGTGGGGTCTGTGGTGATAGAACAAGCGGAAAGGTCTTCAAGCTCAAAGAGGGTAGATTTAGGCTGCCTATAAGGAAAAAGTCTTTTACAGTGAGACTGGTTGCCCAGAGATGTGGTTTGATGCCCTGTCCCTGGAGACTTTCAAGGCAAGGCTGGACCAGGCCCTGGGCAACCTGTTCTAGCTGTGCATGTCTCTGTTCATTGCGAGAGAGTTGGACAAGATGATCTTTAAAGGTCCCTTCCAACTCTGAGGATTCTACAATTCTAAATAAATGAAATCCAGTTTATCTCTTCTTTGCAATCCTGCTGCTGCTGTATCTTTTGCAACATCTCTTTTAGAACCTGCAAGTACACACTTATCTACAATCCAAGCATAAAGCCTCGAATCAAACAGAAACAAATGTTTCATATGCCTTGCCAAAACAGATATTAAATCTTTCTATATAAGTAAGGGTATTCCAGTAAGTGCACATATGTGCTATTCCATTTTGGAAAGATGATAAAACAATAAACCAGGAAATAGTTCTTACTTTGCACTTAGTTATTTCAGTGAGATAACATGTACTAGTAAGCCCTACAGCAAGCACCTACACTCTTATCTTGCAGGATTAGCACAGGTCCTCACAGAACTCAGCAACACACAACTGGACAAAAAGGTCTTGACAGGTACTAATCAGAGCTGTTTACTGTGAGGTTTGTTTTCCCGACATAGCCACTTAAAGTCTTACATTTGCATATATGCAGACGCTTTTGTTTCTGTGAATATGGAAGCTTTCTAAACTTTATTTTGGATGATGCTTCAGTTGGTAGTAGTTTGCACTGAATTTATTTTACTTCTATTCCCCAATTCATTTTCATTGATTAGTAAAAATGTATTTGCACAATTAAACTACATTTTCCACGTCATACATGAGTACATTCCTGCTTTCTACCACATCGTGGTTCAAGTCTTCTTATAATTTCTTCAGTGGTTCCAAAATATTTTGTTAAATGGTTGCTTCTTTTCATAAACTTCAGCAAATCTGCATTTAGACCCTCAAATTCTATGACTATTTTAAGAACGATTTGGTTAGATAATAAAGAACACTGAATAATGCTAAGAGACTGTTCCTCTGTAATTCCTTCATATAAATGTTATTCAACTGAGAGTTTACTACTTTTTCATAGGCAGAACCTAAGTGAAAGACTTTATTTACAAAATTTTCTTGAAAAAAAAAAGAAAAACAATAAGCAGAAAGGCAAAATTAATGGACATTCATGATATGGAGGCAAATCGCAAAGTTATGAATTTGCTGGACTTTCAGCATTCTCAAAATAATGAAAGTCCTGAGGCAATGTTTTTTTAAACAGTGCAGACTTCAACTTTCCATCTATTTCTTGCTTTTCCTGTGGAAACAAGTGCAAAGCTTATCATAGAATCAAAGAACAGCACGTAAGAGTTTGAACAGATTAATTTAAATCCTATGCATCTCTTTAAGTTATTGTCACAGAGTTACCTAGATAGATCTGTGCCCGTGACAGGGGGGGCAGTAGGCTTGCTCAGCGCCCCCAGTATCAGACCCCAAGTTTTTAACTCCAACCCGCCCTCCTGAGCACTCATAATATGTTGCGCGAATGCAGAAGTGGATATCCTTCTTAGAAGGAGCATACTTGCCAAAGTAATCTTCACAAAACTGAAGCAATACCTTAAGAACATGTTCCATAGTCATCCCCTCGCCGTCACCGCGAAGTCACACTCGACACCGTCGTCCACACGGGTCCTCCGTGGGCGTCCCGTCGTCCCCCCGGACCCCACCGCAACACAGGTTCTACTTGCCGGCCGGCACTATCGTCGTCACCACGATCTTCTGCAGGGCATCACCCCAGTCGTCTTCTACAGGCTCCCCCTCTCTTCACGGTACTCGTGCTATGGCGTCACCCCACAGCTCGCAGCAGCACAGAGAGCGTCAGAACACAGTCTGTGCCTCATGCACTCCTCACACGGGGCACCATTTGTTGCTTTCTGCAACAATGATGTTAGCCACCTGTGTTAGGCCTCTGCGCTCACGGACCAATAGCCTGATCAGGGCCAAATGACTGCAGACACACACCAATACGATGAGCAGCAAAATGGCGTCTATTCACTACTAAACACAGCTTATATACATTTTTACCTACAAAACCGTGCTGTCATGTCCCACTCTGATTGGTTCACACCAGATAACATTGTGCCTTATTTGGCCGTTTCCACATTCTTTTCTCATCCTTCTTCTTCTCCTGTTTTCTCTGCATCAAGGTCAGCACGATAGCACTGTCTCTCTATGCTTAGGGAGAGGCCTGTCCCGTACATCCCATAGCCCCGCAAGACACCTACTATAACAGAGTATAGTGTCACTTGGAAATAGCAGCAAAGACCAAGTCCCTGAAAACCCAAGGTCTTGAAATGATCAGAGGGACAAGTTACTGACATAAATTTTATTAAGTGCAGTACTGAGAAATGGAGCATAATTACTAAAAGCATTCATAGCACAAAAATTTAGGTGAGAAGGAGGGAGCTCAGGTTGTCTGTAGTCCAATCTGCCACTCAAACCAGGAATAACTCTGGAACTACAGGAGGCTCAAAGCCTTATCTAGTTGAGTCTTTAACATTTGGATGGATGTCTCAAAGTCTTTTGAGGCACTTGTTCTCATTTCACCAGTCTCATGAGGAAATTGTTTCCTGTATCCAGTTAGCACTTCTCTTACTGCAGTTTGCCTCTGTGGTCATTCCACACATCTGAGAAACCTCTGGCTCTGTTTTCTCTACACTCCCCTACCTGTTGAATCCATATTAAACAATACCTGCTCTCTCCTACCTGCAAGAAGAGAACTAAATCACATAAAGTGATTGAGATAGTTGTTTTATGCTTCCAGAATAGGCAGGTTTGTATGTGGAAATCACAACATGGGAAATTACTGTAGCTATTCCATGAGGTTATAGATTTGTATTCTGGTGCAGATTTTCCCTGTAAGTTGATGCTTATTAAATATGCTGTGCATATACATTTTTGTTTTATGAACTGACTTTCAGTAGGGGCTAGACTGAAATACCTATGTCTGCACCGAGTAGTTAAAAACAATAGGAATCCAGGCCCAAGATACTTTTGTGAAGTGTATTTAATTTTTTCCACTGTCTAGCCAGTCATCTGAAGATGATGTTTTCAGTAAATCGTAACTGGCTGGGTAGACTGGCGCAGAGCAGTGGATGTTATCTACCTTGACTTTGTCAAACTGAGTGTTTGACAAAGTCTCCCGCAACATCTTTGTTATGAAACTTAGAAAGTGTGGGGTAGATCAGTGGGCAGTGAGGTGGATTGAGATTGGGCTGACTGGCTGAGCTCAGAGGGTTCTCATTGGTGGTGCAGAGTCTGGTTAGAGGCCAGACACTGGGCTGAAATAACTATGTCTACTCTGAGCAGTAAAAAAACGAGAGATTAATTTCAGTTATACTGAAACACCAGAGGGCTGTGTTACCATTCAACAAGATTTGAACAGACTGGAGAGCTGGGCAGGGAGGAACCTGATGAAGATTAACAAGGAGCAACTGTAGAGTCTTGTACCTGGGGAAGAATAACCACATGCATCAGTGCAGGTTAAGGGATGACCTGCTGGAGATGAGCTCTGCGGAGAAGGACCTGGGAACCCTGGTGGACAGCAGGTTGGCTATGAGTCAGCAGTGTGCCCTTGTGGTCAAGAAGGCCAGTGCTATCCTGGGGTGAATTAAAAAGAGCAAGGTCAAGGGAAATGATCTTCCCCCTCTGCTCTGTCCTGGTGAGGCCACATTTAGACGACTGTGTCCAGCTCTGGGCTCCCCAGTTCAAAAAAAGACAGGGGCCTCCTAGATGGAGTCCAGTGGAGGACCACAAAGATGATAAAGGGCCTGGAGCATCTCCCATATGAGGAAAGGCTGAGTTAACTGGGTCTGCTCAACCTTGAGAAAAGATGTGTGATGAGACAAGGGACAAATTATTTCAGATCATGTAGTAAATTTCTTTAGCTATTGTTCTAAGAGCTATGAGAATGATCCCATGCTAATGGCTGTAAGTTAACTTGTCTTATTTCCCAGTGTGCACCAACTAATAAGCTGGGGATTTTCAACAGAGCTGAAAAAGAAGGAAGAATCTCTGCATGTAAATTCTAGGGAATCCAGCAGTTAATGCTTATTTTCATATTAAGGAGGACAGCAGCTTGGGTTTTTTTTCACCCTGTATAGTTTCTGCATCTTTCTGTCATGCTTCAATATATTTGTAGAAAACATTTGCAAGACAAGGCTTCAATGTCTTCTTGAAAGGACTATCAGGCAATGAGTCCAGTTCTGATGCCTTTCTGAAGTCAGCGGTCTCAGGGATTATGTACGTCAAATACCTGGCAGATGTTGCGCCTTGTGCCTCACCTGCCTTTGCCCTTGCCATCCCTCTTAGATTGCCTGACTTATGGGGCAGATCTGAGTTTAAATTTCTACCAGTATGTTAATTGTCTAAGTTGACATTGCTGTCAAGAAGATTAAAATGTTAGCACAGTGATTTAAATTAGTTTTGGCACTACAGGCTAGGGTCATATGCTTCCTGAGCTTGTGAGGTCTCAAGTGTGTGCAATTGCCTGGGCCTTCCTGAGGAAAAGCACAGAAACAAGTTTTTTTTTCATCTTTTGGATTGCCATCCAGTGATCTTGCAAAAATATTAACTAAATCAAAACTGTGAAAATTTTTGCTTGCTATCACATCAAGTAATTTCACAGCTGTGGATTGTTATCTGGCTGTGAAGATAATGATAGCTGAAAATTGTACAACCTGGAGAAGATGTTTTTTTAAATGTCATCTCTTGAGAAACAAGCAATGAATATATCTTCCATCCAGATTTCTTGATTACCTATGGAGCAAACACAGGCTTGAATGATTCTTCATTAATACAAATGGTAAAAATCCCATTGATGTGGAAGATTATTCCAAAGAAATTTTCAGTGACCTACTGAGGTCCCTTCCAACCTAAATTATTCTATGATTCTGTGATACAGTAAAGTGTGATATGTCAAAGTGCAGGCTGACATTAGAATAAGGCAGTATCTGAATTAGACAGTAGTTACATAAATATATGCTGGATTTCTATAGCAATAATCATATATAACTTACATAGTCACAGGCTTTGGAAACTGGGAGTAGATTCATTAAAAGTGCAGATAGTGTGGCTAAATGGAAATGAGACAAAAGATAAAGTTAGAGGACAAACCTTACTATAATTTGTTCAGCTCCTTCTATATTCTACAGAGAACCTCCTCCCCTCTTCACATTCAGTCCATCTTTTTTCAGCGTTTGGCTTAGGTTCCATTGTCCCATTAGTGTAGTGTCTTGTGTTTTTCCACTAACTGTGGAAGTTTTCTGCATGCCTAGCTAAGACTAAATGCTAATATCTCAGACAACTGAAGTTATAAATCATGAATCCTGGTTTGGAAAGTTACTTACATTACTGTATTCGGTTATTTTGTTAACATTCAGTATTTTATAACTGAAGAAATTCTGGCAAGTAAAATCTCTTCTTTGATAAGAGACAGCAAACATAATTTTTAATGTGGTCTTTATCTGATTACCTTTCTAGAGTTGTTGCTATTTGCTGGATCTAGTTCTCAAAGCATATAAAGAGACAAACTGCTGTGTATTTCTGACACAGGTGTGGATTACAACATGAAAGCCATCACAGGTAGATAATACAGGTAGCTCTACAACTCTGGGACACTGCTGGCCAGGAAGGGTGAGACAGAATCTAAAGTTCTATGTCCTTGTATCATCTGTTTAAAGATTAGTATGCATGTACCTCGTACTGCTGTTCATGAGAGGATCAAATGTAGGAATATTTCTAACAAAGCAAGTGAATCAACCATTTAGATTCTGGCAGCAGTGATGTGCTGATTTGGTGCTGAGTTATCAACTGAAATACTGCCAAGTCCGTAAAAGAGAGTCATAGCAGAGCTCTTAAAAGTTTAGTATCATACACCTTCTTCAGAAGGAAGACTGACTTTAAAATGTACCTCAAATTATTTCAATGGCAGAGAATGTGTGTGCCTTGTTACTTAAAAAAAAAAAAAAAAAAATCACTAAAGTAATCCCGTTCAAGTTCTCCAAGTTTTAGTGAGTTTTCATTGATAATTCACTTCCCAGTCTCCTCACCCATTGTATGGTTTTCTTATACTGAAAGCAAGGATTACTGTGACAAGTTTTCTACAGGAAACTTGGGAGAGAAGCCTCAAGCAGAAATCTAGCTAACCTTAGGCAGAGCACTTGGTGAGGTGAAAATTGTTATTCCAATCTTAAAGTGAAACAGAATAAGAGAAGGTGAGATGTGCAACTGATTGTCCAGACAAATACAGAATGAAAGCCGAAGGTGCTTTTGCAAACACTTTTTCTCCAAATAATTTTTTGCAAATATCTGACTTGCAGTCATTTGTAGTAGAGGTCTCTGTGAATCTTCTGAATGTGAAAAGGAGGCTGATTATTCAGGAAGAATGCTAACTACAAACCATGAAATACATCTTTTTTTCTTTTTTCTTTTTTTCCAAATAGGATCTGCAGTGAAGAACAGTATCACAGTTTCTCACTTTTCCAGTTTATGGAATTTTGTAATTAACATGTAAACAAAATTGGTGGGGTTTAACCTTTGTTAAGAGCAGATGGTTAGAAGAAATTGTGTGCCGGCATCCTTCTTTTGGTGTAGTTGGAAGTGGATTACTACAATTTTTGACACATTGCTAGTACTTCTGAAGAGATCTATAAACAAATTTGTACTTGTAGGTACTGAAGTACTAAGCAGTTTTTCAGAAAAGCTGATGGTGTCATTGTGATCTATGATATAACAGCAGAAGACACATTCACTGCTGCCAAGCAGTATCTGATAAACATTGAGGTCATGTGACGTAGCTTTAAGACTAAACTGTATTGTACTATTTTCTGCCTTGAGATATGAAAGGTTATAACATAACATAGAAAGCACTCTGTTTCTTCTGCTGTAACAATTACATTTTTGTTAGCAATTTTTTATCAATACAGTTATCAGAAAAGCTGTTTTTAGAAACTATGTGAAAATAATTACAGTTTTTAAGGTTTTAAAATGAGATTGAGGGAACTTGAGTCCTTCACTTTCTCACAAAGCTGACTACTCCCTTTGGATCACCACTTTGGCTCAGTGAAGATAGTCATGAACAGTTTGACAAAAGAAGACTACGAATTTATGTACATTCAATGCTATAAAATTCATTCATGGTAGACAGTTTGTTTTCCTGGGGATCATTCTTTGACCAAAATGAATAAAGGTCATATTCCACACAACAGAGTGCCTTCTGTTAATTCTCTTTCCTTTCACTCAGTATATGTTTGTGACTCACAGGCAACATACTGAGAGTGTGAGTGGATGAATTTGCTTGTGGCCACAGGAAAAAGTAAAAATAAAGCTGGGGCTACTGCCAGTAAGGACTGAGTTACTAGAGGGAACAAAATGTGGCTATTTGTTCACTCTTTCAGGGTATTGCTACTGAAAAAGTAGGGAACAAACTGGTCTGCCAGGATCATTTAGACCTATTCTGAGTGTGTTCTAGTATAATAAACTGTTTTCTGTAATGGCCAGTGGGTGTTCTTACAAGCTGACATTAAGCAGTTACTTAAGCAGTTGCATTTGACTAGCTGTACTGAAGAAAGAGTAATAGCATGCATTTTGTAAGAAAGAGGTATCATTCAATGGATGATCTTAACAAATCAATGGTTGTTGTAATTCAGTAGGATAAAAGCTAGAGAAGCGTAAAGTTTTTGATTAAAAAAAAAAAATCATTTTTTGCAGCCAAAAACAGTGTTTTTCAAAACTGTACTACAAAATTGACTAATTTTGCTGGTCCAAAGTTGAAGACATTAGCTAATTCCATTTTCTGCTGTGGTATTTGGACCCCTTTATCAGTGTATTCACAGAATCACAGAATAGCCTGGGTTGGAAGGGACCTCAAGGATCATGAATCTCCAACCCCCCTGCAGGCAGGGCCACCAGCCTCCCCATTTACTAGACCAGGTTGCCCAGGGCCCCATCCAACCTGGTCTTGAACACCTCCAGGGACAGGGCATCCACAACCTCTCTGGGCAGCCTGTTATTCATTACAATAATTCTAGCTATTTTCAGGAGTTTTGATTTGTGCCTATTCCGCATATTTTTGTGCTTCTTCTGTATATCTCTCCGCTACTTTATGTAATCTATCTGGGATAGTAGTGTCCCAGTTTTGTTATTAGCTTCCTTTTAATGTAATTAGAAAGCCAGTGGCTATTAAGAAACAATGTCAAAGCCTGTAGAGCATGGTATTTTTCTCTATATCATAGTATAGTGTCTGATAGGCTTCCGTCATGGACTGTTATTAAAAAATGCACACTTGCAGTCTGTCTTTTTAATGACTCTTATCCAACTTTAATTCTTGATGTGCTTGTTAAGTACAGCAGCACGTACTTGGCTCATGTGTGATGTCTAAAATTTCTTGCTGTATTGTGACATTTGCCTGTTATCTTCTGATCTGCATTTAAAAAAAAAAACAAAAACCACCTCATTTGGTATTTATTCTTCAGTCTACAGGAGACATTTGGTGAGAGAATACCTGTGCTTTTGTAGGGTAATAAAACTGATAGTGAAAAGGAACTTGAAGTCCCTAGTGGAATGGGAGAGCATCTTACAAAGGTACTAAACTTAGAAGGAAAGCCTTTACAAAACCTGAAGATGAAGGCTTTTAAATGGAGTTTGAATGTATCTAAATTCACAGAAACACAGATTCCTTTTAGCCAGAAAGCTCTTTTTAAGGATGAGGAATCCCATTATATTTATCAATTAAACTCTCAGTAACGTAACAGCTGATAGTTATCTTAGTTGTAAATTCAGCAAGATGAAAAACAAAAGGTGAGAGGTGCTGAAGATATTTAAGAATTCATTCTCTCTTCTCCCCTTTTCCTTTGTACTCTTTGTACTTCTCTATTCACTCCCCCCCCCTTTTTTTTTTCACTTCTCTGTTCACCCCCCCCCTTCAGGATGGACTCCCAGCAGAAAGATAATCTGGGGATCTTTTCTCCCTCCTGCCTCCTGTAAGTATAGTAGGCCGTCTGTTATTCCTATGTATAGTATGAGTAAAAGATATGTTTAATTTTAGTATCTTTCCATCAAGTAGAGTGAAAAAATAAATAGAGTTAACAGTTTGCATCTAATAAAGCATTAGTTATCTATGGGCTATATTTTAAGCATCACGGGAATGCGAATGGAAAAGATATCTGTTTATATTCCTGTATACCATGCCCATCAGTTTTTCTTTTGAATCACTCTATACAGTGCATGTAACTTGAATATCAATGCCTCCAGAGTAGTCATAAATTTAGAAATAAGTCAGTCCCATATTTATAAGAAACAAGAAATTGACATGGTAGGGATACAGCTAAATTAATGTATTGGATTTCTTGTATGTACTTGTTTCTTCTTTGAAAATAGATTTACAGCTCTGCTTGTTGGTGGTCAGAAATGTAGCTAAATTGTTCTTGTTCTAAAGGAAGAATTGCTGCTAGCCACTTATGTATAACTGACAGATTTAGAGTCAGATTTAGGGTCAGACAGATTTAGAGTCAGATTTAGGGTCAGACAGATTTAGGGTCAGGTTTTGTTTAACCCATTTTGATTGTTCATACAGCCTCTTTAGTTTGTGTCCATTATTTTAATTTTTTAGAGAGGTAATATCTTCCTTGAACTTAATTCCTGATTTTTCCTCTAGGAAATCTTTTATTTTCTTATCAGCATAGAAATGCTAATACTTTTGGGACCTTGGAAGCCCGGAGGGACATCAGAGTGTAACGCTGAATCTTTCTGTGGGAAAAAAAAAAAAAAAAAAAAAAAGTAGCATGTAAGTGCTAAATGGCCAGAGTAGCTGTCTCATGCAATTTATGTCTCTTAAAAATACTGTGCTAGTGAAAGAAAGACGCATCATTCTAACATACAGAACTTACAGCCCACCAGGCAATTAACTGTAAGATGTTATGCAAGGAAATTAAATGTTTTATTAAATATTTGTCAAATGAATGATGGTTATAATCAAATGTCTAGATTTGAATGACTCATTTATGTTTGAAGGTGCTACTTAAAGGAGCTAAGGCAGGCATATGCAATCCCTGAGCCACATGATGCCCACCACAGCAGGCAATGCAGCCCACCTGCTCCCAGCACTGCAAAGGTGGTGGCTCTTCCCGTGGAGTGGCCCTGGCCACGTGCCCATTGCTCAGCAACAGCCAAACAGTGCGCTGTTAACACTGCATCAACTGAAAGCAAGGCATGGGGAAGCAGTGCTGTGCGGTGCTGATTCCTGTGATGGCAATGGTACATTTTGATACACGGGCTAAACACAGGGTTCTGAAAAGCAAAGAATACACAGCTGTGCTTCTTGTTTTGATGAAGGAATTTGAAAATAGAACCATGGTATCAAGAGACTTAGAAGGGGCCTTTAAAGATCATCTTGTCCATCTCTCTTGCAATGAACAGAGACATGCACAGCTAGAACAGGTTGCCCAGGGCCTGATCCAGCCTTGCCTTGAAAGTCTCCAGGGACAGGGCATCAAACCACATCTCTGGGCAACCAGTCTCACTGTAAAAGACTTTTTCCTTATAGGCAGCCTAAATCTACCCTCTTTGAGCTTGAAGACCTTTCCGCTTGTTCTATCACCGCAGACCCTACTAAAGAGTCTGTCCCCTTCTTTCCTGTAGCTCCCCTTTAGATATTGAAAGGCTGCTATCAGGTCACCTCAGAGCCTTCTCTTCTCCAGGCTGAGCAGCCCCAGATCTCTCAGCCTGTCATCGTAGGAGAGGTGTTCCATCCCTTGGATCATTTCTATAGCCCTCAACTGGATGTGATCCAACTGGTCTATGTCTGTCCTGTACTGAGGACTCGAATCTGGATGCAGTACTCCAGAGGTGAGGCCTCACCAGCACAGAGTAGAGGGGCAGGATCACCTCCCTCCCTCGACCTGCTGGCACGTTTCTTTTGATGCCACCCAGGATACATTTGGCTTTCTGGGCTGGGAGGGCACATTGCTGTCTCATGTCCAGTTTCCCATCCACCAGTACTCACGTGTCTTTTTTTGGCAGGGTAGTGCTCGGTCCTTTCCTCCCCCTGCTTGTACTGGTAGTAAGGGCTGCCTTGACTCAGGTGCAAGGCCTTGTACTTGGATTTGTTGAACCTCATGAGGTTCTCCAGCGTCCAATGCTAAGCCTGTTGACATGGATTTACCTCTAGATCTATCTCTGAGAGGGGAACAGCAGGCCCACATGCCCAAAAAAAAAAAGGTTGGGAGGGAGGGGTGTCACCAGTTTACAGGCTGGTTTGACCTGGTTCTGTGATTAATGGGGCAGGGGGGCCTACAGACCCATGCCCAGGGAAAAAGGGGAAGGGGAGATAGGAGATGGGCCTAAAAACAAAACAACAGCAATGATCTGAGGAGGAAAGTTAATTTACTAAATATGATATCAAAATGCAAGATAACACAATATAATACAATATAACTGGGATTGAGGCTAATAAATCAAATAAAATGAGAGAGAGTCCAAAACCAAAGGCCCTTACTCTAATGCTGAAGGTGAGATGCCTAGGGAGCACACAGCTGCAGATGAGTGGGAAGGGAAAAACAGAAAGATGTTTTGTGACTTGCAGAGAGTTTTTATCTTTTCCTTCTGAATAGGAAATGGAACAGTGAGTCTCCTGGAAGATGTAGCTCTTTTCTCTTCCGAGAACCAGGTACCCAGAAATACTGACAATCCATGAAACTAGAGCATTATCTCTTTAACTCTCAGTGCTCTACACGGTGTTATGATGTGGAATACAGATAACAAAAGTCATAAGACCATGACACCTGTCTAGGCTTCCATCCCTTGGGCATGTAAACTGCGCCCCACAGCTTGCGGTTTCAAGGCTGCAAAGACCATTTTTTGTTGCTATAGATACATGACCTAGGATTCCTGGGTTCCTCATGGCTGCATGAGTTACTGAAGAATGGGGACCTATAAGGCACGATGGTCCCATTATTGAATCCCCTTTGAAATAGCTGAGTTTTTGAATAAATGAGAACAAACTTTCCTAACTGAGGAAAGAGTAGCATCTGCTGTAGCGTAGCGGCTACTACTATTAACGTGTATTGTTACTCCAAGGAAGGACTGAAAGATGAAAATGAGCTTTTAAAGGCTTGTATCAGACAACTGGAAAATAAAACTACATCTCTGATGGACCAAACTGCCTTACCTTCAATTGGCTTTTCCCCTCTGAAATTAAGAACCATATTGTTTGAAGGGGAAAAGGACTTAGAACAGCAGGATCCTTGGATCCCGGTTTAATCTAAGAATAGAAAGAAAGCCAAGCAGACTAAAATCAAACTAGAGGATCTGGGAACCCCAGGTCCTGTAGAAATAAGACCAGTAATAACTCGAAAAACAAAGAAAATCCAAGATAGATCGATGAGGTTGTCCGCTGAGGTGTGGCCCCCTGCCCACACCACATTACATGTAATGGTGTGCTGCCAAACTCATGTATCTGTTACAGTGATTTAAGCAAAAACCATGAGAGAGCATACCAGCTTGGCTCTTGAGATTATGGGACATGGGGGGCCAAAAGTGTGGTTATTAATGGTCCTGAGATTTCTAAACTTGTATCCATTACCAGCCCTCAGATAAAGACTGTATGCAATTGTGATACATCATGAGGAAAATCATTCACCAATTCAGTGGATAATGATGGTGTGTAGAATCATGTGGCCAAACAATAGTGATGTATCAATAAATACTGGTCTTTGGACTTAAATGGAGGAACTTCAAAATTATATCAGAGAACTGGGAATGAAGGAGGCAATTCATGCTTTTGAGAGTCCTGGTTAAGTTTTCAGCAGGGATGAAGGACCTCATCTAGCAAGCTCCTCCCTACCAGTATGGCACACTGGTGTCCATACTGAACACTTCAGTGGCCTCAGAGGCCATTATCCAACAAGCTGTCCAGTTGGTGGCTGATCTAGGGGAGACAGAGCACCTTTGGACCAGGCACGATATCCAGACATTGGAAGGGGCAGAGGTCCTCCCCATAGCTAAAACTAGGAGATCCACCCCATGGACTTCTAAATTGGGACCAATACAGTTATCCTGAAAGCAGATGATTTAATCTGGGCTGGGGTTCAATTTGCAAAACTTGATTGCCAGCCCAATCATGTCCTCCTCCAGCTATGGAAGCAGTTGAAGGAAAATCAAAAGTTTAAAAACATCCCCTAAAAAGCAGGGGTAAGAATTGCTGGAAAAGTACCAATGAGAACATGGAACCTGGAACCAATGAGAATATGGAACTTAATTCCCAAGAAAAGGAAAAAGCCTACTGAAGTGACTGCCTGAGCCACCTGAGGAAAAAGAAATGGCAATTGGACTGTTACTTGTGTTACAGGGAATGCTAGCCCTCCTGCACCCAGGGTCCCTAGAGAGGACCAGAGGCCCTATGTTGTATTGGCTAATTTTTGGTCCCAAAAGAACATATATTAAGTTATGGCATTAGTAGACAAGGGTGCAGAAAACTTGATTATTTATGGTGATCCAGCTAAATTACATGGAGATAAGGTGATGACTGGTGAGTTCAGGGGACAGATCATTCCCATAACCCAGACATGGCTGAAGTTGGCAGTTGGGCGTATCCCACTCCTGGCGTATAAGGTCTCTATTGCCCCAGTCTGGGAATATATACTGGGCATAGACATACTATCGGGTCTGACTCTCCAGATGACTGTGGGAGAGTTCAGACAGAGAGAGATGTATTAGTATCTGCTGGTGCAGGTGATATTATGAGGCCATGTGAAACATGAGCATATTCACTTGAAGGCTCATATTCATGAGCCAAATCCATGCTGGATTACTAATACTAAACAGTATAGACTCCCGGGGCGGGGGGGGGGGGGGGGGGGGCAAGAGAAAATCTCAAGAATGGTTCAAGAACTAGAAAAAGTAGAGACCACAAGAAATGCACATAGCCCATATAATTCCCCCCATATGGCCAGTATGAAAGTCAGACGGCACATGGAGAATGACAGTAGGTTACAGAAAGTTAAATAAGGTCATTCATGCTGCCATACCCAATATTGCCTCCCTGATGAACACACTGAGTAGGGAGATAGAAACCCACCATTGTGTCCTAGGCTTGGCAAATGCATTCTTCAGTATTACCATCCAGAACTGCAAGATCAGTTTGTGTTTACATGGGTTGGCAGACAGTGGACCTTTCAGGTCCTGTCATCCTTTCAGGTCATGTGCATTCACCTACATATTGTCATAACCTAGTGGCTCATGGCCTAGCAGATTGGAATAATCCTAATAACATCAAACTGTACCACTATATTGACGATCTCATGCTGACATTTGACTCACTGGAGGCATTAGGAAAGGCAGTAGATTCATTGACTATTCATTTATGAGAGAAAGGGTGAGCTATAAACACACAGAGGTGCAAGGATCAGGTCTATTGGTGAAATTCCTGGGTGTAGTTGGGTCAGGAAAGACCAAAGTACTATCTAAAGACATGGTTGAGGTGTTCCCAGTCCCTGCTGTGCCAAGGCAGCTGCAAGAATTTTTGGATATACTCAGATGCTGGCATTCCTTTATACTCCACTTAGCGCAGCTGCCTTGACTTGTTGGTCTTTATACCAACTCACAAAGAAAGGCCAAAAATGGGACTGGGGGAGAACAGAACAAGAGGCTTTACAGCAAGCAAAACTAGCTGTTAAACTATGTTAAACTAGCTGTAAATCTATGTCTCATGCTGCCTTGTGGAGTTACATGAGCATGGAGAAGACATGAAGAAGTGGCATAAAAAAACCTACTCCTGCTCTACCAGCACAGGTGAGAGAATTACAGAATAGATCAACCACCAGTGAAATTGCTCCAGTTACTGCAGGTAACCAGTAGAGGGGCTCTGCCCTCAGTCAGCGAGGGGAAAGGGATAATAAAGTTTATTGAACTGTGTGGATTTGATGGCCTGGTACGTTAGACCGACAGAAATACAAGGCACTGGTGGACATTGGTGCACAGTGCGCTCTAATGCCCTTGAGTCATGAAGGGACAGAATCAATTCATATTTCTGGATTGACTGGGGGCTCTCAAGAACTGACTGTGTTAGAGGCCAAAATAAGCCTTACTGGTTATGACTGACAAAAGCATCCTATTGTGACTGGTCTGGGGGCTCCATGTATATACTTGGTATTGATTACCTCAGAAGGGGGCATTTCAAAGATCCCAACAGGGGTACCAATGGGCCTTTGGAATAGCTGCTGTAGACACAGACAACATTAAGCAGTTGCCTGTTTTTCCTGGCCTGTCAGAAGATCTGTCTGTTGTGGTGTTGCTATAAGTAAAAGAGCAACAGGTACAAAAACAGTGCACAGATGGCAGTACTGCACCAACAGGGATTCCTTGCTCCCCATTCATAAGCTGATTTGTCAACTAGAGAATCAGAGAGTGATAAGAAAAACTCACCTTTTAACAGCCCCATATGGCCAGTGCATAAAGCCTGTGGAGAGTGGAGACTGATGGTAGGCAACTGGTCTGAATGAAGTCACACCTCCACTGAGTGCTGCTGTACTAGGCATGTTAGAACTCCAGAATCTACATGCTGAGCTGATACAAGTATGCTCAGCCATGTTATGTGAAAGTGATCCTGAATCTGTTCATGAAGGAAAAGAATCAGATTAGCTTTTGCTTTGCTTCAGTCCCAGATCCTACAACTTCAGGCAGGAATTCATGAGCTTCCATTACAACTAATGTATCATAAACCTTCTTCACAAGGTAAGTATAAGTTCATTAATAAAAGGAAAAATAAGTCTCAGAGAATGAGGGTGACAGAGAACTGGAGTAAGCTGCCCTGACTTTTTGTGGGGTTTCCTTCTCTGGAGATATGCAAACCCACCTGGACACTTTCTTGCATAACCTATTTAAGGGATACTGCTGTAGCAGGGGGTTTGGATTAGATACTCTCCATAGGCCTGAAGGAAGAACTATCAATTCTTCATTATTTGAACTGAAATGTATGTGCAGTGTGATACCCCAGGGAAAAGGGGAATAGGATGAGGATGTGGATTCTGGAAGGTACCATAGGGGACAGTAAGGCTGTGATTAAGCTTATTTGTAGGTGGAAGAATTAAATATAAATGTCATGATGTTGAGGAGAATTGCACAGGGAGAAACAACAGACACAAAACAATACAAGTGTACAAGTGGTACAAAGACTGACCTGATGGAAAATATCTAAAACTTTCTTGATATTTGTAATGAGAGTATAAAGAAAGAGGGAGAGGGAAAACAAGCCAGTCAATTTTTAATAGAGGGTCCGGGGAACAAAATGTCCGTTTATTAAATTTCTCTTTAGCTTAATCAAGAAAGAGTTTGTATGAGGACAACAACAGAGAGTCTTTCCAGAGCATAATATGGAAAAGCCCCAAACAGCCCATGTTCTATTTGAATGGATCACTGCTAATTAGTCAAATAAAATAACTTGTGATAGAGGCATTCAGGCATCATGATTTTTTTTTTTATTTTTTTTTTTGGCCATGCACGGTGTTCTTGAATAAGCTTAAGTGGGTCAGTAATTCCTTATGTTTCTCTATTCCTCATCTATAAACTAAGACTTTGGTGCCTTTTTCTGCCTTGTCTATGCAGACTATGTAAACTTCATGTGATGAAGACTTTCTATGTGTTCATACAGTATTTCCTTTATTAACCTGGCAGTGCCATTGTACAAATATTGTTAATAAAGGAAACGTTCTTCTTGGAGTGATACTAATTTACATGCAGAATATGCCCAACTCCTGCCAGTAATCTTTTTTTTTTTTCCCTCCCTGTTCTTTAATATCTTCTGATTTGTATATAGCTTTTTAAAATGAAGTAACTGCCAGTAGTCTACCATGTTCAATTGTTAATTCCCTAGGTGGAGATGGATGACATTTCGTAAGCGGTTAATTACATGTGTCCTGCTCTTGTGCTTTAATCTGACAAGTAGCTAAGCACCACACAATCATTTGCTCACTCACCTTCCTTCCCAGTAGGATGAGGGAGAGATTGGGAAGGAGGGGAAGTGGTTGAAGGAGGGTGGAAGACAGAGAACAACTTGCGGATTGAGATTAAAAACTATTTACTAAGATAGAGAAAAAGAAGAGGGAAAAAAAAAAGATAATAATTATATATGTTTGTGTGTGTGTGTGTGTGTGTGTGTGTGTGTGTGTAAAATGCTCAGTTGCTTGCTACCTGCCAAGCAATGCCCAGCTCTCAAGCAGTGGCAGGCTGCTCTATGAACTCCCTTGATTTTCAAGCTGCTTTTTTTTCTGCATGATGTTATATGGTATGGAATAGCCCTTTGGCCAATTTAGGTCAGCTGTCCTTATTCTGTCCACTCACAGCTCCTTGTGCCCTCCTTCACTGACAAAACTGTACAAGAAGCTGAGAAACTGAAATATCCTTGGTTCCTAACAGCACTGCTCAGCAGTAACTAGAAACACTGGTTTGTTATCAATATTTTTTGTCTAAAGCATACATGTCCCAGCTGAAACCTGGACACCTGCATTTCGCTTCTTTATGTTCTTGTTGTAAGTGATATAATTTAAAATTTTCTTCCTGATTTGAAGAAGTAACACTTAACATTTCCAGGCTGACTCTTCCATCAGAAGAATTTATTTCATAGACTGTGAGAAGTAATCTTAATTGATATTAATTGGTAAAATTTTATTCCATTAAATTTTGTTGCTGTACAACAGATGGCAGCAGAGGATCTGACAAAATGGTGTCTGACATGAAAGTGCATTTGAAGCAAAGATGTGGAATTGAATTCCTCCATGCTGAAAAAAAACTGTATGCATTGACATTCATCAGTGCTTGCTGAATGCTTCTGTAGACCAAAGAGTGGATGTTATCACAAAGAAGTGATGGGTAGTGCATTTGAGCAGTGTGGCAGTGGTGCTGAGTTACCTTCACTAGTGCAGATTTTTACAAGTGTGTTATGTAGGCTCTTGTTCATCACAGGTGAAAATGCATAGCTAATGGTGCTGACTGTTGAAAAATAATGTTTTGTAGCTGAGAATTTGCTCTACTGTTGTTCTTTTGCTCTTTATATCTGTTGTAGTTTCCATGAAAATAAATAGGAAGCATTACTTTCAGAGCAACCTACGTGATAATACCATGGAAACAATGTGGATGAGCTTCAATGTAATGTCTTCTGCAAATAGGCAGGTGTCTGCTTTGAGGTGGATATTCTCTCATTCCCTCTCAATCTTCTATTGCCATCACTGTTGTCAGGTCAGGATTTTGTGCAGAAGATCTCTTGATAGTAATGAGATATGACTTCAACTGAAGTGCTGAGAATGTTGCCAGGGTTTGATACTTTATCCATTGTTTTCAATGGCAAAGCTTCTAGGGGATGCAAAACAGGAAGTGAAAAAACTTCAGTGCCTTGCAAAATGTGATTGTGATTGAGCTTTTGAGCGATCAAGGTCTTACAGTGAAAGACACAGTATAGAACAAATATCTAAGAGATGCATGTATTTATAGGAGTGGGACACACTTGGACTGCTTTTTTGTTGTTGTTGTTAGTCTTTACTGCTAGGTGTAGAATAAAAATCCCACTTTTTCCTCAATTTAGTTTATTTGAATATCTCAGTGTATTTATAGTGCTTCTTTAAAGCTGGAATGAGATGTTTTGCAAAATTAATTGAAATAGTCTTTCTCTTTGACCCTAGGATTACAATTTAATTTTCAATGAATGTAATACATGTTCTTGGCACAATACCAGAAAGTCTGTGCTTCACATAACTACATAAAAATAAAACACAACCTATGAATTCTAAACATGCCTAACTGCTCATTGTCACTGATGACAGATTGAATTCTCCTTGCTAAATTGGTTTGATAAGAACGTAAGGTGGTGATTTTTTTTCCGTTTTATACTGTTCTGTAGCTTGACCTCATTGCTCTAATTGAGAATTCAATCAGGTTCACAGAATCCCTTGTAAATCAATGAGGCTCTACACTGATCCAGAAATGAATACGTGAGTTGATGCTAGGAAAGCTGAGGTCCTGGGGTATTGTGATAGATCTTGCAGAAGTTCTTGGAAGGGTGGAGTAGTAAGCTCGGAAATGGAAGCTGCTGAGTCCTTTGCAGCTGAACACTGGACATGCTTTTTAATTTCTTCTGTCATTACAGCTGAAATTTTGCTGTCTGCCTGGTGTCTGAGAGGGAGAGGTGAATTTTTGAATTTATATTGTCCCACTTTACTCCGCACTATTGCGGCCTCATCTTGAGTTCTGTGTGCAGCTCTGGGCACCATGGTATTAAAAATACATGAAACTAGTAGAGGGCATCCAAAGGAGGTCAACAAAGATAGAAAAAGGCCTAGACGGCAAGGCATATGAGGAGCGTCTGAGGTCACTTTATTTGTTCAGCCTAGGGGAGAGGAGGCTATCTTGATGAGAAGCCCTTCCTCCTGCATAGATGTACTGAATATCTAGGCAGACCACTGAGATCATTTGCCATGGTTGCACAGCTCTGTTTCAAAGCTTCCTCTGAACTTCTTTTGGGCTGAGTTGCATGGTATTGTTTAGAGGTTGAAAAAATTTGAATCTAGCCTGAACATTCAAATAAATTCTGTCACTTTTATGTTTGAAAACACAGACTTGCATGAGAAGTCCATTTCACTGATACAGGTGGCTATAGCAAACAGCATATGTCCAATTGAACAGATTTTTGTCTCTAAACGTCTACCGTAAGAGTTTTCACATAAAATGTTCCTGAGGCAGAATCTTCAAAAACTGATCTAAGTAACACCTTGATAGGATTTGATGGGTACAGAGCAAAAATATCAGCAAAATCACATGGGACTTAAAATACTAAGAAAAAATCCCTCCTCATGTACCTACATACATGACTGGCTTTTCAAAAGCTTCTGCCATATGGTATTTACGTTTTGGCTTCATCAGCACCTGCTAGCCCTGAAATACGGTGCTTTAGAAATCAAACTTGTAGGAATTTGTTCTAGAAAACCAAGGCCCATCCTGGATCTTAAGAAACCTAAATATCATGATTACTTTTCGAAACATATGTAAAATGTAAATGAGAAACCTGAGACCCAGCCTGCTCTTGATCATATGATCAACAACCATTCCTGTTAACATTTGCATGAAGTGAATCTACCTGTTTTGATATTCATTCAAGGATGATAGATCATTATAGTGAGTTTCTTAGGAAAGCAGAACCCATGGCATAACTTATTCCATTAAAATATTAAGCAAAACTGTAGATGTTTTACATGAGAATGTGTCTAAATGTCACCAGAAAAGGTTACTTTTCATGTGAGTAGTGAATCTCAAACTAAAGGCTAAAACTAAGCAATAGTTCAAGTAACTCCATTTTGAAATAAAATTTTTGTCAGTAATTGTGCTGTTGGGATTTAAGTCTGATCAAAGATATAAATCTAATGCTAAGAACTATGAATTTCTGCGAACTTTCACTTACAGTAACTCCTATTCCATACCAGGACTCAAATGTTTTTTTTTCTGATGAGTTGGGATCTAATCATAATCGTTTTCACTATCAAGGAGAATAAACAGTATTTTCCTCCCGTTATGAATGCCAGATACACCAAGTAGGTCTGGATGAGCTAATCCTTAGTTGTTGTATTTTCCTAGATGATTCCTGAGAACCTTCAGTGAAATGCTTAAGAACCCTTTATCCCCCAAAAAGTGAGAAGAGCATTCATTCATGAATATTCTTATTCTTGATTTCCTGTTGGCTTCCCAGGAGTAACTCCTGAAGACTTTTACTTGTTGTCAAGGGGTGTGTCACATTATCAACTATTACACATCACCAATAATGGAAATTTTCCCAGACTTGAATTACCTATGTTTAGTCTTGGCTGGAGGTGAACTTATGCAAATTCCTAATATACACCTCAATAAAAACAACAGATTATACCAATTTCAATCAATGAAGAAGTGTCATCTGTTTAAATATTGGCTTTGCTAATAGACTTTGAATGTTCTCTTCCCTTGCAGTAGGGTGTTTCCTACTCCATCAGTATCAGACCTAGCAATATTTATTTCAGCCTCTGTTGGCATCAGGAAGACAATGTGAAGGTTTAATTCTAGCTTTACTTCAATATCACTATACCCCAAATTAATTTCCTTAATTTTTCATTCCCTGAAGTTCATCTTGATTTCGAAGGAAAGTGACATGTGAATTGTATCATGCTCCAGTGACTTTTACAGCACTCTTATTTGGATGCATTTTAGTGTGCACAGAGATTTTACAAGTGGGTTATACATAACTTAAGGGCAGACAATGCTAAGAAGAGGCTGAATCCTAAGATCCAAAGGATTTATTTATCTTCATGAATCTGATGCAGTCTAAGATCTAGGAAGTGTCTCCTATCTCAGCTTGATAGATATGGAGCTGCTGTTCTTCTTTTTAAAAGTCAAATAAAAACCCAAACTGAATATATATTTCAAAGATGCAGATTCATACACAACACTGATGTTAGCTGCACAGAAAGCAGAGAGCAATGCGTTCACTGTTCATCACCTGTATACACACAATCATGAACACATAGTGAAATCCTTCTTTTGCTTTCTAGCTGATTGAGGTAATGCAGAAATTAGTTAGAAATAAGATTTAATGCGAAGATAATTATACAGTGCAGGGATCAGTCAGATAAGCTATCTGACTAATAGCTTGCTTGCTTACAAATAGTCCTTTTTCTTACATCTGATTTTGATTTTTCTCATTTCTTCCCACATCCACCCCAATCTTTCTCCAGCATTCATCTCTCAAAGAAACAACTGTTTCTAGTTGCTTCCTCACCATTGGTCCCAGTTTTGCCATATTTGCAACCACATACATTTTATATTTCTGAGACCATGTATGTCACTTTGGATTTACATGGTATTAATACAGTTATCAGTGGTATTAATACAGTTATCGCTGACTATTCAATTTCTACTTACAAAAAGGTCCTTATTTCCCTCCATTTATCTGTGAATTTAGCCATGAAATTAGCATATAACTCCTTCTTAACCAGCTGTGAAGTCAGCCATTACTCACAGTGCTACCTGTAAAAATTAGCTTTTCACTTTGTTATTTATTATGATCTTAGGCCAGGTCCTAGCCATCTCTCTGTACACCTTAACAGCAGTTATTTAATCAGTGTTCACAAAAAGATAGATGTGACTAATTTTACTTCTACAAAGCTTTAGCCAGCCAGGTGGTCAGCAAGTAGAAGCAGGAACTGTCAGCCTCCAATATTCTTTGGTACTAACACATCCTCTGTCTTGTTGGACTGCTGTTTTCTAATTCTGGCACTGACATGTGACACTATCCTTCACTACATCGTGGCTGACAAATTGGAGAAAAAATGGATTTGATGAATGGACCACATTCTGGATAAGGAATTGGCAAATGGCCACACTCAGAAAGTTGCGGTCAGCAGCTCAATGTCCAAGTGGAGACTGGTGACAAATGGCATTCCTCAGGGATCACTGCTGAGACTGGTGCTATTTAACATCTTTGTCGGTGATGTGAACAGTGGGATTGAGTGCACCCTCAGCAAGTTTGCAGATGATGTTAAGCTGAGTGCTGCAGTTGACACACCAGAGTGAAGGGATGCTATCCAGAGGGATGTGGACAAGCTTGAGAGGTGGGCCCATACCAACCCCATGAAGTTCAGCAAGGCTTAGTGCAAGGTCCCTGCAAGGACAGGCTGAGAGAGTTGGGACTCTTCTTCCCAGGGAGACCTTATAGCAGGAAAACTGGAGAGGGACTTTTTCGAAGGGCATGTAGCAACAGGACAAGGGGAAATGGCTTTAAACTGGAAGAGGGTAGATTTAGGCTAGGTATGAGGAAGAAATTCTTTACTGTGAGAGTGGTGAAACACTGGAACATATTGCCCAGTGAGGTTGTGGATGCTTCAACCCTGGGCCAAGCTGGATGGGGTTTTGAGCAACCTGATCTAGTGGGAGGTATCCCTGCCTATAGCAGGGGGGTTGGAACTAGATGATCTTAAAGGTCCCTTCCAACCCAAACCATTCTGTGATTCTCTGACTCTCCACCATTATTTTTCTCTGATCTATCAGAAAGTTAATACTGGCCTAAATAGAAGTGATTTTTTTCCTTTTTCTGTTTTCTTTCTTTAGTTTGCCCACAGCACCCCCCAATAAAACTCTCTGGTAAAGATTAACCAAAGTCATGGTGCAGTTGCACAGCATGAACCTAGACTCTGGGTCATGAAGGTTTTTTTGTTGTTGTTATTGTTTACACAGATCTTTGGTGACATAGATAATGGTGTCGTATTGGAACAGAAATGAACCAAAAGGTAGTAAGCAGGGGGATCCAGTGCACAAGTGTATTCCACCTATTTCTATTATGCTCTGAGAGCACATGAACATTTTAATTTACAAGTAACTAAAGTGCTGATACAGAAATTTTGAATGCAAGAATCTACAATATTATGGAACATTTTAGCTACAGAATGTTGTTTCATCTCATATTAAACTCTTCCTAATAGTACCTGGACAGCTGATGTAATTTAAGCGACTAGTACCTTCTTTTGGGGATGTATACTATTGTTGAAAATTTCTTTCTGGTTAAGTGCCAATGAATGAGACATTCTGTTGAATTTCTTCTTATACCCAGGCAATCTTTCAAGTTCATAAGTGTAACTCCCTGGCTTAGTAATATTTCTTCAGAGGCAATCTTGTGTACAGTAAGTCTGTTTACAAGCAGTGCCATGTGAACCATGTGAACCTTTTGGGAGGATAATCAGTTGGTAGGAGGAAGAAGAAATTAATCTTCTCACCCTTGTCAGGTACACTATATTGACTGATCTTCACATATCACACATGCTGCAAAGAAAAATTGCAGATATAGTAAAAAATTCCTAGTACTTCAGAACAAGCATATGTTATAAGCTGTAAGTTGCCATGGGCTGCAGTGGAAGAAATAATGAACTACTGTGTGCTAATCAAAACTGGTTCAGGCCTGCTCAGATTCAAATCAAGTAACAGTAGAAAAAACACTATACATTAAAGGTTTACTCAGAATTATAAAGTACCTCTACTCATAATTTATTTAAGCAGTAATCTGCAGTTGTTAAGGTGGGTGTACTCCACACAGAACTAATCTGTGAGGAAAAGGCCAGGCTGAAGGAGGTCTGCTTCTGAAAGAACTGCAGCCAGTGGTTATCTCCACACTGAAGCAGGGACCACAAAGGAACAATATAACTAGAATCCCTATCCAGGAAAGTTGGAAACATTATGCACCAAGTGGCAGAAACCATAATACATAATATGTTGAAGACATTGCGCACACTGCCTCAGCCTTTATGCTATTTGTTCATTGGATGAAGTCTGACAGAGTGCACTTTGCGTTGAAAATAAGGAAAGCCAAAACTTGGGGGCAGGGGAGACAATGAAAGCACAGTAATATGTTTGTCTAACTGCTGGTATTTTTTTTTTTTCCCTCTGTACCAGAATCAGTGCTAAAAGATAAGATTTGTGTTTGTTGATAGTAACTCATGTAAAACTCCCCCCCCCCCCCGCCCCGTATTCACCTCTATACAGGCAGAATTTTCTGCTGTGTCAGATCATTATGAGAGAATTCCATCATCTAATCAAGTTGAAGCCTGTTTCAGAAAGCAGAGGCATTCCCATAAAATGTATCAGTAGCAGCTGCCTGAATACAACAACCGTTGAAGTAGTCGTTGCAATTCTTGTTACTTCAGTTAAAAAAAAAAAAATAGTAAACACATTTTGTTGGGGGGGGGGGGGGGGGGAGGAACACAAAAATGGCTACTTTGACCTATTTACACTTCAATCAATTGTTAACATGAAACGGATGAAAAGACATCTGATTTTTGTATGTTGAAAATAAACATCTCGAGGAAAGAATATTCCATTGATAAAGTTTTAAGGACTGGAATAAAAGTTCACTCATTATTTTAATATTGATTTAGTGTACACAAACACATATCAAACAACTTCAAATATTATATCCAGTGACACTCATTCCTTCCAAATATAATATAAGCTAAAGGTCATCTGATCAGTCAAATAAGCTTTGCTTCTTTCTTTGCAAGCACTGAAGAGGAGAGCTTCAAAGATATTTACCTGTACTGAAAACCAGTGTTTAGCTTCTACAGTTGTCAGTCTCTTCCTGGTACCTTTTCTTCAACAGGAACACAACAGTAGTTGAATCATAAAATTATTTAGGTTGGAAAAGATCCTCAGGATTGTTAACTTATAATCAACATCACCTACTGAGTCCCATCACTAACCCTTAGTGCCCTGTCCATAAATCCCTCAAATATTTCCAGGGATGGGCACTCCACCACTTTCACGGTCAGCTTGTCCAATACTTGACCAGCCTCTCCATGAAGAAATTCCTTTTAATATCCTATTTAAACCTCTCCTGGTGCAATTTGAGACCATTTCCTTGCATCCTGTCGCTTGTCAACTGAGAAAAGAGACTCACGTGCTCCTCTTCTATTGGGAAACTTCCCAGATACTTTTCCACAGCTCTGTACTGCTTCATGGACCCAGCACTTAGCCTTGTTGAACATCATGTGATTGGACTTGGCCAATCAGTCTTACATATCCAGATCCCTCTGCAGTACCTTCCTACCCTCAAGCAAATCAACAGTCTTGCCTAACTTGGTATCATTTGCTAACTTACTGATGGTGCACCTGATAAAAATGTTAAACAGAACTGGCCCCAATACTGACCAGTCACCAACTGGACTGAACTCCATTTGCTATGACTCTGAGTCTGGCTATCCAGCTGCTTCTTCACCCAGCTAAATGTACACCTGTTCAAGACATGAGCAGCCAGTGTCTCCAGGAAGATACTGTGAGAAACAGTGGCAGATGCTTTACTAATATCCAGGTAGACAACATCCATAGCCTTTCTATCATCTCATGAGTCATCTTGTTGTAGAAGGAGATAAGGTTAGTAGGGCAGCAACTACCTTTGATAAGCCCCGATGGCTGCATTTGATCACTTGATTGTCCTGTCTGTGCTATGTGATGACATTCAGAATGATCTGTTCCATAATGTTTGCTAGTACCAAAGTCAGACTTAGGACTATAGTTCTCTGGATCCTCCTTCCTGCCTTTTTTTATAGACTAGCATCACATTTCCTAACCTTCAGTAAGTAGGGCCTCCCTGTTTAGGACTGCTGATAAATGATAGAAAGTGGCTTGGTGAGCACTTCTGCCAGTTCCTTTAGTACATTTGGAAGAATCTGTCCCCACTGACTTGTGAATGTTCAAATGCTATAATAGGACATTTCTCATTGGATTGTAGGAGCTTCATCTAATTTCCTGTCACTGTCTTCCAAACCAGGGGGCTGGGTAACCTGAGAACAATAAAGTCTGAGAAAACAAAACAAATGAGCTACATTCTTTTCCTCGTCTCTCATCAGTGTGTTTCTCCTGAGAAATAAATAGAGGGTGAAGATTCTCCTAAGCTCTCCTTTAGCTGTTAATGTATTTTAAAACTATTTGTTATATTTTACTTTACTAATGAGCTTTAGTTGGCCTTTGGCCCTCTAATTTTTTTCTCTGCACAATTACAAAACAGCTCTACTATCTACTTGAGTTGCCTACCCCTTCTTCCAGAGTTCGTAAACACTTTTTTCTCCTGAGATCTTGAAGAAGCTCTCTGTTCAGGTAGGTTGGTCTTCCCCTGCCCCCTCCCCCCACGCCCCAACCAGCTTGACTCTTGGTATACTGGAACAGCCTTCTACTGTGCCTTTAAGATTTCACTCCTGAAGGATGTCCAACCTTCCTGGACTCCTTTACCTTTCAGATCTGCCTCCCAAGAGACAATGACAACCAGGTCTCTAAATAGGCTCAAGTCTGCCCTTTGGAAATTCAAGGAAGAAGTTCTACTAATTCCCTTCCTTTCTTCATGAAAGTTTGAAAGTGCTGTAATTTTGTGATCACTACAACTGAAATGTCCTCTACCCATAAATGCTTCCTTGACTGCAAACAACAGATCAAGTGGGCCTTGATCTGACCCACCACCTGTGTCAGGAAGTGACCCTCCGCACACTCCAGGAATCTTTTACCTTTCTGCTGAATTGTATTTCCAGCAAACATTTGGGAAGTTGAAATCCCCTATGAGAATAAGGGCTACTGTTTGAGACTTTGCCTACTTGCTTACAGAACATTTCATCTGCTTCTACATCTCATTTGGGTAGTCTATAACAGACTCCCACTATAGTATCTGACTTACTGGCTTTTCCCCTGGCCCTTACCTGGATACATTCAACCAACAACAATCTTCATACAATCAAAGCATTCTGTAACACATACAGCTACCCTACCTCTTCTCCTCCCTTGTCCTTTCTCCTGAAAGGACTGTAACCATGCACCACTCCAAGCTATTCCACCACAACACATTGAGGCCAAAGACATCGTACCACTGAGACTTAACTGAGCCCTCCAGTTCAACATGTTTATTTCCCATGTTACAAGCATTCATTTAGAGGCACTTACACTGAGCCCCTAATGAAACTGTTTTATTCAATGAAGTAGCTGAAATTCCTTTGTGCTGCTGTTCAGATTCTCTCCTGAAGACCTGTTCACTTTCATCTTTTGCTGATTCGGGCATCAAACCAATAAAAGTTTGAGTAGAATGAGGTTTCCCTTCCTTAGCAACTCTGACTTTCTCCACTATCTGTAACCAAAGATGTTTTCACCCTTCTTCATCAGATGGACTCTTTCCAGCCACCAATAGATCACATTTTTTAAAGAGAGTCGCATCTAAAAATTCACATCAGTGATTATGATACTAGTTCCACAGCTACATATTGCTCTGCTGGATCCAACCGGTCCTTTAAGAGACCTTTTTTTTTTAATAGTAGAATTGAAGAAAAGACCTGTGCTCCAGAGCTTCTTACAGCTGCTCTAAGGCCTCTGTAGACCTTCATGACATGCCTTGAACTGTTCTTAACAGTGTTGTTGATGCCCACGTGAAATAACAGCAGTGGGTAACAGACTGTAGGTTGTACAAGGTGTCAATAAACCAAGGTCAGCAATAAACACTTCCATTCCTTACAGAACAGTCATATGTTATTATCACTCATTGCTCTTTCTTGGTTGGACTGGTTGTTAGACTGGGAACAGATTTAATTGGCAACACCACCACCTCTCCTGACGTGATGGGTTCTTCCTCCACAGTCTCCAGTGCAGTGAAGCAGTTCTGCAAGGATGCATCAGGCGGTGGGAGACATCACTTCCTCCTGCTGCTCTTAGCTATAGTTTTGGGCTCTGAGTCCAGTGCAAATTGTCCATGAATCTGCATAAATCCATCTTAGCTTCCCTGATGTTGTGCAATATTCTCACCATCTCCTCAGGTCAGCCACCTGTTGCAGGCAGGTGTGCTGCCTGTCCCTGCTGCAAGAGAAAGATCTAGGCACTTCCAGCTGCCTGAGATCTGCACTGTAGCCTCTCCCTACAGCATCTGTGCGTGAGTGGAAGCATCAGACAGCGATGCATGTGGCACTCCAGTTGGAGCTGCAGCCCTTTGTCTCACGTAAGTGTCTAACCTCCTAGTTTTATGTTTTTGTTGCTCTCTTTCTAAATATATATTTGTAAAGATTTTTTAAAAAGTTTTTTTAATACACTGTATTATATATATATTATATGTTTTATATTCAACTTAAGAAAACTCCTCTTCAGTCAATACTGCCCAGGCAAGCCAAAAGGTTGCATGCCTATGGAAGTAAGATGGGTGGCCTTTTCCAATAAAAATAGTCTCTGTATGCCTGCTCATGTTTTGCTGCTGCTGTGCGTGGTCAGTACTAATAATTGAAGGTCTTTTCTCATTTCCCATAGAACAAAGATTCATATGGGCTTTCTCACTTGAAATGATCGATTTTCATAGGCTGAACAAGAGGGAAGTAGGCAGCCAGTGGAGCTCTGAGACATTCAAATAGTACTATTACATGGACTTGAGTATTATAGTAAGCTACTACTGTAGTTCACCTGTTCAGACATCTGTGACACATCTCTCCATGACATAGTTTCTTTTTCCTCTGATATCATGGTTTTATAATTTTTTTTGTTATTGGTATTCCACATCATAACATCATGTAGAGCACTGAGAGTTAAAGAGTTAATGCTCCAGTTCCACAGATTGTGGATAGTTCTGGGTATCTGGTTCTGAGAAGAGAAGAACTACATACCCCAGGGGACTTTGAATTTTACCTTTTCGGTTCAGAGGGAAAATGAAAATTGTTCACAAATCACAAGATGCTTGCTTTTCCTTTTCTGCTTGTCCCAGCTGGATGTGTTGCCTTCAGCACTGGAGTAAGGTCTTCAGTTTTTTGTTTCTTGTTTTGGACATTCTCTCATTTTGATTTATTAGCCTCAATACCGATTATATTGTATTATATTGTGTTATCTTGCATTCCAATATCTTTTAGTCATCTTGCATTCCAGATATCTTTTTTAGCTTTCTTCCTCAGATTGTTGCTGCTGTTTTGTTTTTAGGCCCATCTCCCTACCCTTTCCTGGAGTGTAGGCTCCCCACCCCATTAGTCATGGAATCAGAATGAACTGGCCCAGAAACTGTTGACATTTTTCATGGAGAATGCAAGCATAGCCTGCTTTGGTTGGGAGAAGATATACTTTTAGAACAAATCTGTCTGCTCTCAGAGAGCTTTTTTAGAAAGCCTATCTGTACTACAGGTGCTGTACTGAAAACAAGGCCTTGAAGTCCAGGCAGACTGCCAATATTCTGGGATATTTGTAAACTTTCTAGGTGTTGCTAGCTTGCTTCTGTAAAGAGGAAAAAAAAAAAAAGATTTTGCTTTCTCTTTTAAAACTGTTTCCAGAGGGAGTTGCTAATTTTACAGAACTTGTGATTTTTAAACAGGCTCCTAGTCTTTTCCTTGAATTCTTTATGCATTTTTTGAATGCTCATCCAATGATCATGTTGTCATTCTCCCCTGGATACGTTTTTCATCTTTTTACTCATTTCACTCAGTATCTGTATTTATAATATTTTTGTGGAAGCCTTCTACAAAGCCAGAGAATACTGAGTGGCAGAGAGCATGGATGGACTTGGGAGAGTCTTTAGTGAGATGGGCATCCCCAGTGTCTTGGAACTTTACTCCTGAACACCTGCAAGATGAGAGCCTAAGCAGATATTTGAGACAGGGATGTTGTGACTCAGGCAGATCTGAGGAGGCACAAATTATTTGGGGCCTGGCTTATGCTTATTGGGCCTTATTTAATACTACCCCAGAGAGGGAGAGAGTCTCTGAAATTGAGCGAGAGTTCCCACGCCAAAAGGGAGAGTTTCCAGAAGAGAGTATGAATTGAGCAACAGTCTCCAAGCCAACAGGGACAGCCTCCACGAGAGTCCAAGCCAAGATGTAGAATCTCCAGGTCCAGAAAGAGAGTCTTCTAGCTAAGAAACAGAATCTCCAGACTGAGTGAGAGTCTCTGAGCTGAGAAGGAAAGACTCCAAGCCGAAAGGGAGGATCTCTGAGCTGAGAGAAAGAATCTCCAATCTTGACAAGACATCCTCCAAACCAAGTAAGACACCCTTCGAACCAAGCTGGAGAGAAAGAGCATTGAAACTGATCAATCACAGGAGGCAGCAGAATTGATGTCAGTTGCCCCTGTAAGAGGATGGAAATTGAAATGAACATCACCTCATTTAGAACATAAGAAAGAGAATAAGGAGAAAGTGGAGGAACAAGACTATAAGAGAAGAGGAGAAAGTAGAGGAAGAAGGTCCAGGAAAGTGGCCCCTATTTCCAGGGGAGAAGCCCTCAAGATCACAGTCGTCAACACCAAGGAGGGCTAGAAAAGAAGGAGAAGGTGAGGAAGATACTGTCACCATTACTACTCAACCTCTGAAAATGACTGAAATTTGAGGTTCAAGAAAAGACTTTTCACACCACCCAAATGAACACATTGTTACCTGGTTACTTCAGTGTTGGGACAATGGGGCCAACAGTGTGTTGCTAGATAGTAGAGAGGCTTGCCAACTGGGTAGCATTGCTAAGAACTCAGCCATTGACAGAGGTATTAGTAGATGTCAGGATGAGGCCTTCACCCTCTGGAAGCAGATGCTGTTAGCTATGAAGGAAAAATACCCCTTCAAAGATGATCTGATGCCTGAGATAAAGAAATGGACTACTATGGAAAAAGGCATCCTTTATTTGAAAGAATGCACCATGGTGGAAATGTTACAGAGCTCCACCTTCATTCCTGATGATCCAAACCAAAAACTTGATCCTGATAGTCAGGTGTACACCAAATATGTGGTGTAAATTCACAAGAACTGCACCAGAAAAGTATGCCGGTACATTAGCAGCAGTGTATGGCAGAGAGCAAAGACCACCCCTTTAAAATGAACTGACTACTAGACTTCAAGACTTTGAGCTACATTTAACACCTCTACAAGCTTCTGTTTCAGCTATTTCAAAAGTGACTGAAAAACTGGATAAGATAGAGAGAAATCTGAGAGATATTATGGATGAATGAACTGTCTACTGTGCTTCATTATGATGAAACTTATGAACCCAAAGAGACATCTGATGAGAATCAGGATTACCAAAATAGTCTACTGGAGGGCTGATCAGATTGTTTTCCTCCCAAGCTGCATCATCCAATATCTCAGCTATGAAAAGAGGACTCACACTTTATAGATCAGAGATGCAGCACTAAGCCACAAAGCTCAAAGCAGTTACCCTGTGAATACAAACACATGGTTCTGTTTGTTTTCTTGCTCCCAGTCATTGCAAGTGCAAATAACTGTACAACATACTACACTGTTATGGTCAAGGTCATTTGAATGTTAACTATCAGAGTTCATCAGCTGTCACAGCAACTCTGTTTATATTGTTAATCTGTAATAGGACAGTTACTCACCCCCTTCAAATAAGCATAAACCACTAAAACAGCTTCTCAGTAACAGGATTTCTTTACGCAGAGTAACTGATTTGCATTAAATCACTCCTGCTAGCAGAGAAAGACAAGTGAATTTTAAAAGTTTAACTTTTCACGCATATGTGATAGACATTTCTTTTTGTAACTACACTTTAAAAAACACACCTTCCATGTTTGTAAAGTGCATAGGTGTTAATAAAAGCACCAGGGGAAGTGATGTAAGGAATTACCTAAATCATATAGGACGTCTGGAAGTCCGGCTTTTTTCCCTATCTAAGTCCCATGTAAGGTATGCAATAAGAAAACTGAATCAAGACAAATGAAGAACATATGATTAATTAGTTCAAGTTTCTTTAATATTTGTTCCTCATTAATATGATTCTTAGGGATATGCGGAACACTGGCTAAAGTGTGTTTTTGTCTTAGTTACAGAAAAAATTGATGTGCACACACAAGCACAGTATACTTAGACTTCTGTAGGGCATAGTTGATCAAGAAAATAGAGTCATATAAAGTCACTCACAACAGAAAGCATAACAAGATAGCAGAGCAGCAAGATTTTAGGCTACAGCAAGTGAGGATCTGCTTAGACGTGATATCAGTAGGCACAGAATAAGAGAAACTGCTTACCTTCAAAAGGCCTATAAGGTCCTCAGGTAGGTAGGGATCCTGGCTCCACCCCTTCCACTCATTTAGATGCATTGCTTGCACCTGAGCTCTTCTGGGCTGGCCCTGCCTTCCTATCAGATGCTCAATCACTGGTTCATGTGACTTAGCATTTCTACTACAGTCCTCATTACTAACATCCACCAAATGGTCTTAAATTATCTGCTAGTAGATATCTAAGGAAAATGCTAAATCAGCAATGCGTGTGTAAGATACTATACAAAGACTCTTTGGTCTCAAAGTCTGCCTGAGTTTCTGCAGGCATTCCTGCTGGACAGACCTCATCTCAACCAACCACATGGTTGCCAGGGACAATGAAGATAAGGGGAGCATCCCAACTCACATTACATTCTAGGCTACTCCTGAGATGGGGCAGGGTGACCCTAAGAGGAGGGGCCCTGGATTCTCAGGTGTAGGTAAGCCTGCATGTAGTACTGAATGTGCCAAAAACACCATTACCATGAGAAACCAGAGAAAGACCAGACAGTTTATAAGGACTTTGCGAACAAAAGATTCATGCCTTTTTCACCTTTTCCCTCCTTGCTCAGAACATCCCATCACTGACCAAGAGAGAAGATGCACCCCCCATCTCTGCTTCCCACTGTGAGAATCATGGAACACTGTGAAAATGCAGTGGTGTTATATCTCTATATATTCTCTCTCTATATATTCATTATTTCTATAATGAACTCTTGCTTTTATTTTCTATCATTTTACTACTGCATTCTTTAACTCCTCCATCCCCAAGCCTAACTGATGATGACTGTATAATAAACTGGTTGGGCAATATCTGACTCTAAAAGCATCTTAATCTCACTCTGGGTGTATATATATATCATGAATCATCTCTCCTCTGTTAATTGGAGTGAGACAGCATGGTATATTGCGTCCAGTTATAAAAAGGGTAGAAAGGATGACCCAGGGAGCTACCAAGGTATTAGTCTCACCTCAGTGCCAGGAAAGATCATGGAGCAGATCCTCTTAGAAGCTATGCTAAGGCACATGGAAGAGAGGGAGGTGATATGGGATAACCAGCATGGCTTCACCAAGGGCAGGTTCTGCCTGACCAACCTAGTGGCTTTTTATGATGGCATAACTGTGTTAGTGGGCATGGAAAAAGCCACTGATGTCATCTATGTGGACTTCAGTAAGGAATTTGACATGGACCGCCATAACATCCTTCTCTCCAAATTGGATGGCTATGTATTTAATGGGTAGACTGTTCAATGGACAGGGAACTGGTTGCAAGATTGTTCCTAGAGAGTGGTGGTTAGCGGTTCAATGTCTGGATGGAGATTAATGACCCTCAGGGGTCAGAACTGGAACTAGTGGTCTTTAACATCTTTATCAATGACACTGACTGTGGGATCGAGTGCACCCTCAGCAAGACTGCAGATGACATCAAGCTATGTGATATGGTCAATATACCTGAGGGATGGGTTGCCATTCAGAAAGACATAAACAGACTCTAGTAGTGGGCCCAGGATAACCTTCTGAGATTCAACAAATACAAGTGCAAAGTCTTGCACTTGGGTTGTGTCATCCCCCATTATCAAAGCACAGGCACAAAAAGACAGAGAACAATGCTGCCAAAAAGAACTTGGGTATACTGGTGAGTGGATGGAAGGTGGACATGAGGCAGCAATATAGCCTGGAAAGTCAACTGTACCCAAGGCTGCATCAAAAGAAGCATGGCCAGCAGGTCAAGGGAGGTGATCCTACCCCTCTTCTCTACATTGCTGAGACCACATCTGAAGTCCTCAGTACAGTGGAGACATCAACCTGGTAGAGCACATCCAGAGGAAAGCTACAAAAATGATCCAAGGGATGGGACACCTCCCCTACAAGGACAGTCTGAAAGAGCTGGGGCTGTTCAGCAGAAGAAGGCTTCGGGGAGACCTAATAGTCACCTTTCAATACCTAAAGGACTATAAGAAAGAAGGGGACAGACTCTTCATCAGGGTCTGCTGTGACAGGACAAGGGGAAATGGTTTCAAACTAAAGAAGGGGAGATTTAGATTCAATGTAAGGCAGACATCTTTTACAATAAGCGTGCTTGGGCACTGGAACAGTTTGTCCAGAGATGTTGTAGATACCCCATCCTTGGAGACATTCAAGGTCAGGCTGGACCAGGCTCTGAGCAACCTGATCTAGCTGTAAATATCCCTGTTCATATCACTATCCATAGAGGAGCTGGACAGGATTCCCTGTTCATATCAATATCACTGTCCATAGAGGAGTTGGACTAGATGAACTTTAAGGGTTCTTTTCAGCTCTAAGGATTGTATGAGTCTGTGATCATGGTTATACAGTATGGAAAGTTTTAATGTAGGATCACAGAATCACAGAATTTCAGGGGTTGGAAGGGACCTCAAGAAATTGAGACCAATCCCCCTGCTAAAGCAGGTACCCTACAATAGGTTGCAGAGGTAGGTGTCCAGACAGGTCTTGAATATGTCCATATTGAGATTCCTTTTGGGCAACCTGTTCAGTGCTCTATCACCCTTACCGTAAAGCAGTTCTACTGTGTGTTAGTATGGAACTTCCTATGTACAAGCTTTATGCCATTACTCCTTGTCCTATCACTCACACCACTGAGAATAGCCCAGCCTCATTTATTTGCCTCCCACCTCCCTTTAGATATTTATAAACATTTATCAGATCCCCTCTCATTCTTCTTTTCCCCAGACTGAATAGACCCAGATTCCCCAGGGTGAACAAACCCAGGCCTTTCCTCATATGGGAGATGCTCCAGGATGTTTATCATCTTTGTGGCCCTCCACTGTACACCCTCTAGGAGATCCGTATCTTTTTTGAAATGGGGAACCCAGAACTGGACACAGTAGTCTAAATGTGGCCTCTTCAAGGCAGAGTAGATAGTTTACAGAGGGTCAGTGTGAGCCTGGAAAAATGTTGGACGAGGCACCAAACACAACTGACATCTCTGTCTGATGTTCTTTTGTTTCAAATGTCATACAGCATCCAGGGGGCACTTGTCACAGGTTTGAAGACGCAGGTTTCTTCATGCACGCCATACTGTCCTTCTGTAATGGATGATTCAGATAACACAAGAATGATCTTTTTTTATCACTGCTGTTGTTTTGCAGCAAAGGAAGCTTCCACGGACTTCCTTCTGTAGTAAACTCTCCTACAATGAATCTAGGTAAGAGTCACAGCATTACTTTACACATTCATTACTGTGAGCAGAACTTCTGAGGGGCATTGGCAGCCCTCTGGGGATTCCTTCACTTGCTGCTGACTTGCCCTGCAGCCCTGCAGTTCCTCAGAGAGCAGAGCTATTTTCTGGTGCAATTTTATTTTACCCATCAGGTTCTCAGTGGAAAAGTTCAGTGTTTTGTTATCTGTCATTGTTCAGGTAATATATTGCCTCCTGTAAAGTGTATGGAGTACTTTGCCATTTGTTGGTTCAGCTGAGACCAGTAATCCAAGTAATAAGATGGCTAGATGTTTTCTAGACTTTTCTTCCTGACCATATTCCAAATGGTGTGAAAACACCCTGCAATACACACCCCATATAAAAACTGAAATGATAGGATACATTAGTTCGTTTATTCCAATAAGCTGGACTAGAGACCTCCAAGGATCTGTTACAACCAAGTTAGTTGTGGTGTAGATTCAAAAAAAAGCAGATGGTTTCTGCATGGTTTCAGTCACACATTTTGTGTGTCTTTGCGTACCAACACTGAAGCCTAACAGTTGGTCTCAGACCAACTACAACCCCCACAATATAATTCTGAAATAAGCTATGAAAGCACTCCATGGTGCAAGAAGATGTTATACTTTAATGTCTCAGCATCCCCTAATAGTGGGTGGTGTTGAATCAATTTATCAGATCAATATTTTCTGAAATTCTTTCCTCAGAAATCTTTAGGTATTTACTGGTAAAGGATGCCACACATCTTTTGAATTCTGTTGCTCATATCCTCCCACATTCTCCATTTATTGCTTAAAAATTGTTGTCATCATGTGTGTTATTGTCTAATTGGAATACAGATGCTTTTTCTCACATGCTGCCGTTTCAGCTTCACACAACACTTGTTGGCCTCCTATAGTCATCCCATACAAAAGCAAGAAAAACAGTAAGTTTTGTGTTTTTTTTCTAACCTGAGATATTGTTACAGTGTTGGTAGTAGCAATTACAGGACAACAGATAGTTATGGAAATACATAGTGTTTGCTTTAGTCAGGTCCCTTTAGCTAATGACTGTTTTTCATGCCAACAAATGTGAAAAATATGCCACTGTTTGATTACTTTTGCCAACTGGCCAACATTACAAGTTACTGTAAAATAATACATATGTCTTTCTGGACTGTCATTTCATATTTCTGCATCAAAATGGTAAGGCAAGTACGACTTATGATTAAATTCTGTTGTAAGCTTAACACAGGGATCTATTTCTGGTTCCAGGGCTATGTCATGTTGGAAATACTGATGGTCATTTTAGTAAACAGGAATGAGTAGACATGAAAGTAGGGAACTGAATTGTAAAAGAGAATGTTCTGTTTTCCACATGAGGAATTAATGGTCAGCTTAGGCTTAATTTTGCTGACTACCATGCTTCTAAAACACCATGACTAATGATTCAGAGCAATGGCTTGGATTCTAACTTAAACCTCTATGTTCTGTAAGGAAGTAAGACTGACTTATGGTTGTAGTTGTTATTTCAAGTTAAAATAATATACTTTTATTTCACATTCATACCATGCTTCTCAGTCTTTCTCAAAAAAAAATGCAATATGCACATTGTTTGTCAATTTTCATGTGACTATTCCAGATCATCTCAGTCAACATCCTATGCAGAAATACCAGTGTTCTGGGGGATGATTCACAATTTCTTTACTCTAAAACAATATGTGAAAAAAATGATTTCAATGTTTTTTTTTCTTTTAAAATGAGGATGTTCAAAACCAAACACATTGTTACATAACACTTAAAATGTCATTTTTTTCTTCAGCTGCTTTTGTAAAACATTTATAAGTGCTGTGAACTCACAATTAAATTTTAAGAAGTTTAGAAGTTGGAAGATCTGACTTCTTCCCACTTGACTGTGCTCTTTGTGCATTAACATCTGAGATGAAGTCTCAAAGGCGTTGAAAAGAAATGTTGGAAAAGGACTAAGGACCTCACTTCTCAAATTGGAACTGGTCTGTGAATGTGTCCTGGTTTCATCTAAGACAGATATAATTTTCTCCATGGTGGCTGATATGATTCTGTATGTTGGGTTTAGGACAAAAGCAATGTTGATAACACAGTGATGTTTTAGTTGTTGTTGAGCAGTGTCCACAATGAGTCAAGGACTATTCTGCTTCTCATACTGCCCTGCCAGCAAAGACACTGGGGTGCTCAAGAATCTGGGAAGGGACAGAACCATGAAAGCTGACCCAAACTAGTTAAAGAGATATTCCATACCACCTGAATATTCCTCAAAAAAATGTGTACACATACCACAACATGATAAGAAAACACAAAATTATCTTTAATTAGTGAGTCTTGGAGTTACATTTTTTGCAAAACCCTTAGATATATTTAGCCAATGTGTATACACCTAGCTTCTGGGGGAAAAAAGAGGGTGAGAAGAGAAGGGGAGATGAGAGCACAGTTAGTTGATATAACTCATATAGGAAGGCTAGGGTGTAGTCATGTAAAGGTAAGAAGGGAGCTGCCATGAGTGGTGTAAAGTGAGAACTAACTGTATCTTCCTCTATCTAATCTTCCTCTTTTACTGTAATTACAGTAAAAATAGAGATAAATTCTTCTCAGAGATGCACACTAAAAGAACAAAGCAGTAGTCCCAAGCTGTAACAAGAGAAATTCCAGTTGAAGGTAGGAAAATGCATCTGTGAGATTAGCATTGGAGTTGATGCTCGTAGAGGCTATGAAACCTTTGCTCTTGGAAACGTTCAGAACTTGTCTGGATAAAGGTCTGAGAAACATGAGCTAGCTTGAAGTTAGCCCTAACCTCTAGCAGAGGTTAGATTATAGATTTCCAGAAGGCTTTTCCATCACAAATTAGTCTATGCAATTAGTCCTTTAGCAAAATAACCCCAGCTCCTCTGTTTTGCAAATACACTATCCTTTTTATTTGGATACCTTTCTTTTCTTTTCTTTTTTTTTCTTTTTTTTCCCTTGCCCACCCTCTTCATGTATAGCAGGAGTCATTTTTTGTTGCTAAAGCATTCTACTCTTGATCAGTTGAGAAAGCAGTTTTGAGTCTTTGACTCCAGTTGAACAAATGAGCAGGCAGATTCTAATAAAAGGTAAGTCATTCTGTTGCCATCTTACTCTACCACCCACATCACACCACTCCACACGTATAGTTAATTTTCTTCATAATTTTAGTAACATCTGACAAGAGCTAGTTGATACTGGGAGAGGTAAATGCATGTGAGTTATAGTATACTGCTCTGTAAAGAACTTTAGGAACATAGAGCAGTATTCTTAGTATGTCATCAGGACTGCCTCCCTAATTCTACAGGCACTGCCAATATGAATTGCATTCAGTGCATTTTAGAGGCATACCTTGTATCTAGTTTCTTTGGATGCTCCTTTGTTCTTGAAGTGACAGGCCAGTCCCTGATGAGTTTTAATAAATTTTCTTGAAGATCACAGTCAAGGCAGAAGTGACTTGCTTTCTCATTTTGCCAGTGCTGCATTTATTACTCATCAGGGATGTGTAACTATTATATTTAAATTTCTGTTTCATGCTTTGAGCTCATCTCTTGATCTTCTTTTCCTGTCAGTGGGAAGTAAAACAAAAGCTTTAAAGATGTGTCTTGTTTTAGAGATCAAATCATTTTGTCATTAGTATTTTAATGTACAGCTTTGAAGATCAATGACTTGGATTAAATCCTGACATGCATGACTGACTTTCTCACTCAAGTCTTAATAAGGTTAGGCTCAGACCTTGTGTTAGTTACTTGTAATAGGTTCTTTACTTGCTGGATTGCTGAAGAAAGTCTATCAGCTAATTGCAGGTAGCTGTCAATCTTGCATTTATGTTTCACTAATGCCCACATAACAGACACTATGTACGCTGAACACATTGGTGGTTTGAGAATCTTAGTCATTTGAAACACCCATATGGAACTTGGAAGCCTAATTTTTCCTTTTGATCACTGTAATTTGAACATACCCAGCTCTGCAGTAGGTTCTCTTAGTTCATGTGATGAAGAAGCATGTGCTATGTTTTCAACGTGATGTGAAGAGAATTACAAGTTAGTTTTCCAGAGCCAAACATGACTTATCTTGCCATCATCTCTGAACAATTAGTCACCAGTGCAAGACTTGAAGTTCTCTCAAGGAGTAAGACAGATAAACAAAGCCAGAGTCTTTCCTCTTTAAGTTACAATCACCTCAGTGATTAGCAGAAAAGGAGAAGATAAAAACAAACACTATTCTATATTTGAGAGTATCTTTATATAAATGGAGAGGACAGAGAAAAAATCTGGTAGAATTCCTTACCTTGAAGTCCTAGATTCATGAAGTGCTGACAGAAAGGTATTTCTTGAACTTATACTGGCAAAATAAGAACCTACAAAAAGCTTACTGATGAGCAGCACTGTTTGCTTGCATATTCAAGTAAGCTTTATTTATAGGTGATTAAAAAGATTTTTCAGGCAAAAAAATAGTCTCATCCAATATATGATAGAACATGATTTAGTGCACTGCACTATAAAGACTCAAAGAAAGATGCATATTTAGTATTGATGATTCACTTTTTGACAAATTACTTGTGATTAATTGGTCAACATTCATACAGTAAAAATATATATAAATAATTATAAACAGTCAGTATTTACCTATAAGCATAAGATTTTGTAAGAAAAACAAGGAGTGTAAGAGGATGGGGAAGCTACAAACACCTTAGTAATATTGGAAGCAATATATATGTATTTAAAGACATTAACTCATCCTAGCATATTATTGGACCCTTGAGAATAGTATTTGCAATTTAAAGCTTATTTGAAACGTTAATGAAAGGAAACACTAATTCCCTAATTTTTAAAATGATTTTGTATTAAGAATCTTGCAGAGAACTCAAATGGGCAAAAACTACATGGCCACAAAACATGAATTACCCACCATTTCAGAGACTTTGCAATCATCACATTTAAATACTACATGCCTGATTTCAGAAGGTCTCATGCAAAATCCAACTATAAAAACTCACCACAAATATTTGCAAGGATAAAAAGCTGATGTTCTTTAAAGCTCTGACAAACATCCAGTTATGAAGGTGAATCTTAGAATACATGGTCCACAGTTTCCACATGGTATTGTAAGAGATACTTGTTGATCCTTTACAAACTCCCAGCTCTTATCTACATTTTGCTCAGGATATCTCCCAAAGCTATAATTTGGGCAGTTAATTAGAGCTGAAATGTATCACTGTCTAGAGTAGTGGCATCATCTTTCCATAACTGCATAATTAAAATTCACATTAAAATCACAAAACTATTATGAATAAACATTTTTCTCATATACAATATATATATCATATTATAATATACTATTTTATACTATATTATATTGTATTTATATTGAACATAAGTCCAGCTATCATGTCTTTTAGTGGTCTTCTATATTGAAGAAGCTACCCTAATCACTTGTAACATGCAAAGCTTGGAAGAACCAGAAATGCATTATAAATAGTACAATTTTATATGCATCTTCTGCCGTCCTAAAGTCAAACAGAACACTCAAGTCTGTTCTTTGTTTTCCCTATATTTTTGACAAAAGCTGCAGTTCTGTATACTGTACATTCACAGTGGGATCCCAGCCCTCTATACCATCTGCAAGAAGGATCAGGTTACCACTTTCCACTGGAGTAAACATTCTAATGTTTAATATAGTAATCGTGCAAACACTTGTTCCTAGCTTGAAGTTCAGCAGCTCAGGACTTGATAGAATTCATTTAATCTCTCTGAAAGGTTTCTTGCTAGCGCATTTTGTAGTCATTAGATACTGATGCTTCACATAGCTGTCCTTTAAAATCCAAGTCTATGGTGAAATCCAGGTCGCGCTGTAGAAGATTTAAATGTAAATGTAAGTAAGACCATAAATCCAGCGTTTGAGTTCAGTTATTGCTCAGTTTGAAAAGTCTTTCAGTCTTAAGAGTTACATACTGTGTTTTCTGAGTTCTTTTGTTTTGAAATATCACTAGCATTGAAAAAACAGGATGTAAGATGTATGATGTCATCATGAAATCTTTGTCTAGGGTATACTGTACTCTTCTCAAGACTGCTTTACTGTCCTGGTTACAATTAGAAGGTTTCTGAAATGCTGTGCTATCATAAGTATTCCATAATATTTTTTTAAAAAGCATATCCTATTAAGTAAAGGCCATTCAAGCTACCAGTTATTCCAGAACAGAATAGGTAAACTTCCCATTGTAGACTAGCCCTTAGTCATTCTTTTTCTTTGATTTTTGGAAAGAGTACATAGTCTCACAAAATGATGAAGGCAGACATGAGCCCTACAGGCTTTTGGAAGACTTCATACTTCAGAAGAGCAAAGTGCTAAGAAATCATTTTTAAACTAAGAGTACTGAGATAGTTATCATAAGACAGACTATTAAGAAGATTTTAATTTTACCACATGCAATAAGGTGTTGTGCGAACAAATTTGAATTTCATTTTTCCCTCAAGAGAAAAGGGCAATGAACTGATACATTCAGTGCAAAAGAAAATCTTTCCATTCCCCCTGAAGACAACATTAAAGTGGGAATCACACTGTTCTCCTGAATTCTCACAGCAAGGAGTAGGTTTCAGAAATGAAAGTGATTGTTTTAATGCTAGCCTTAATTTGTGTTTAATTCTTCCCCATGTATCAACACTTTTATGAAAACTATATAAAATTTAGTTTTGGTACAAAAATAGGACAAGTAATGCAATAAACAAAGGTGATGGAATGTTAAGATTCACTGCAGTCAATGAATACAATATTCCAACAATTACAATAACAGCATAAATGGATTGTTATCACACTGTATTAATCACTGAATGTGATAATTGTAGTAATAAAAACAAGGAGATTTCACTAAAGGGTTTTGGCAGAAAATGGTGCCACTGTTTCTCACAGAAGTGATACTTCTCATATCTTGCTTTTCTATACAGGCAGGGGTTGTCCATCAGACTATGTCCCATAGTCTTCTTATAAGCTAAATGAAGCCCTAATTGATGACATCGCCCATAGTAGACAAACTGAGCAAGTTCTTGGCCATCATAGAGTGATATCCATCATGTTTGGCTTTGGTCTTCAATAAAACATCAGTATTTTCTATGGACAGCCACAATTTTGAAATAACCATAGTGAGTTTGAATAGTGAGTTCAAACAGAAGTTCAACTGAAATCTGTTACTTAATTTCCTGAGTGGAAAGTGTGGATCTAAGTATAGAAATTACTCTTCATCGTTCTGTACTGGCAGGAGGCTCTTATTTTAGTGACAGTATGAAGAGACCTTTGGCTGCTTTTTTTCACAAAATATGAATCTAGATTATTTCAGAGGGCAGCTGACTTGACGATGTAGCTGGACGATTTCTTCCTTCCCTTGCTAGCTGGTTTGCAAGCTGACTTCTGTAATGTGAGCGCTATATCATCATTGCCATCACCAGCTTTGGTATAGCTATGAATACAGCTTTTACTAAAATATACAAATTTAGTGTTTTTAGCACACTCACTGTTTTACTTATACACATTTTATTTACTGCTGATTATCATTTTTCATCAATATAGTTGGAATTAGAAGCAGTGATGCTGACTTACCACATTTTTTGCATTTGGTTTCATGGATATTGTCCCATAGATTTCTTCTCCTCGTCTCACAGTTAAGTAGTCCTCTAGGTAGAAGACAGTTTGCTTCCAGTGAGTATAGGGAGCATCAGGTGCTAGAAAACATATATGGGCATTATTCAAAGAAATTTGGTCTTTGTCTTATAAATCAAATTAAGACTTGCAAACAGTTGAAAAAAAGGCTTAGAATACTTCTAACTCATATACAATATTAGCAGTTGAGCTTAAGCAGGACAGTTACAGCAACACAATTCTACTGACTGATAGTGTGTTGTCATCTAAGTTTTACTGGAATATGTCATATGTGATTACACTCAGCAAGAGGGATTCCATGAAGAATGTTAGTGAGCATGACAGACAGACAGCATGACTTCCTTTCCTATTAACTTACACACATTCAAGTTGGGAAAATCTTTAACTTATTTGAATGTCTGAAGTATAGATTAATTCAAAAACAGAAAGTTGCAAAGAAACATGCATAAAATGCTAACCACAGTGACACAGAAGAAACCTTTGATTCATGATGCTGAAAGAGTACAAAACAGAGATTTTCAAGAGAACACGTCTGGGGAAAGGGCATTTGAACCTGTTCATACTTTTTTTTAACAGCATATGCTATGGATGATTGACAGAGATGGATACCAGTTTAAATGAATTCCTAGCCTCACTTTGATGCCCTTGAAGTTAAAACTAAATGATAAATATTGCCAAGTGCTAGTCTTAGTTAAATCTGGGGTTCCTTTGCACAAGTATTTTAATTAATTAATCTTACTAGAATTGAATGCTCACTTTGGCTTGTCTTCATTTTGTATTTATCTTCAGGACTGAGCACACACTATTCAACTATTTTGTATTTAATTTTTTTCCCCCAGAAATTCCATTGCTGCTCATTATATTTGGAAGAGAACAAAAATACTATAAATCCTGAGGATGGCAGCACACACTTTGCAATCATTCTTCAAAACTTCCAGTATTACCCTACTTGCTGTTCAGAAATGCTTGCCTTTTCAAGTTAGAGAGACCTGAAACAGATTATCCAAAATTTAGAACTCTCACCTGTTCTCAGAATACTACATTGCAGAAATGAAGTTAATCTCAAAGAGAGATGACAATGCTAAATCATCATCTAGTTTAATCGAAAGAAGTGACTACCTCCAAAGAAAGGTGATCTTGTCCTAAAATAGGTGAGAAGAATTGCCTTTTATCTTGTTTCAGTATAGGAGAATATAACTGATAGTGCATGTGGTTGGCCTCACTTCAGGGCAGTTAGAGAGAGAGAAGTTCAATGCTATTCTGACAATACCTACATAAAGCTGCAGTCAGCACCTGCTTGTGACAGGATTCCTTTTTGAATGACTATTTCAAGCATATTTTTGAATGTTGTATCCAACATTTCTCTGTTAATTAACATTGCTTGTTAATGTATTACTCTAATGTAGGAAAAAAATATTTTATTTTTTTTTTCTGCCTTGGGCATTAGTCTATTTGGATACTTATTTCACAGACTTCTTCCTATTGTGTAGGGCTGGCTGATCAGGAATTATCTTGTTTAATTCTGCATATACTACACCTCTAAACTTTAATTGAATGGTACTGTTTGTTTTAGTTGTTGTTTCTCTTCAGCAATTTTAATTTTTCTGTTTTGTGTGTTTGTTTTTATCCTTGATTTAAATACTGAAGGTGAAGCAGTCCCTAGTGAATTTTCACTGGTAACTTTTGCCTGTCATTGGTCACTGATACCTGTCACAGTGTGAGAAATACTGCAGTGTAATGACTTTATAGAATGACCAGGAAAATGTGTTTGATGAAAAAATATAAGAATATGAGGTACCAAATAATATCTTCCATATGGTTATTCTAGAAGAATAAAACATAAATTTTGACTCTCAGTGAAGAGCTGAAAGCTCCTGTAAGGGGAAGAAAAGAAAATATTTCTAAAAACTTTTAACATTAGATTCCATTTACACCAATGGTACCAGTAACAACCAGCAACTATTTATTGTTCTCGTAATTAAAGCAGTTACAAGATTTTAACATTTCTTGCAACACTGGTTTATTCATTCTGGTGAACCATTCCTCAGAGGAATGGAATTATTCCTTTAAGTGTCTGCACACCTAGGGAAGTTAGAGTTTCATGTATGGGTTGATTGAGCCAATTTACATAAGCAATATGTGTGTAGTTACGTTGTTGAAAAACTGATATTTTTTTTTCTAGCTTCTGAGACAAGCAAGAAACACTTTTTGAGTTTTAGATTCCATGGAAGCTGGGACCCAGAGCAGCTATTTCTCACTGAGGATGTTTCTTGTTTTCTACAAGAAACATGATACAGGATTAAGATATAACTGCTGATGAGCATGAACTCCAGGATTATAATTCTTTCTGAGCTGCAAGATTGGTAGCTATTCTGAAATACTGCCACTGCTTTTGCAGAATTCCTACAATTGTCCTTTCTCCATCCTGATCATTTGCTTCAAGATGATGATAGTTTTTATTACTGAAATGAAAATTTTTTATTACGGTAAACCCTCATGTACCATCTGACCAGTAGTACTGACAAACAGCTTGAAATAGAAATGGAACAAAAGTACAGATTACCTGTAGAAAATCCCATCTTCTTGTGGCACTTTGTAAATTCAATATTAAAATAGGTGACCAATGCATGAATGTAATCATTACGCTGAATTTGGAGGCAGAATGCTGAAGTAAATGCCAGTTCTTCAGTCTTCACTGTATAAATATCTACTTCCTGTTTTGAAGAGAATGAAGTAACTATTTAGATTCAGATGTTTGTGACTAAGGTAATTGTTAAGGTGATGTACTTAGGCATTTTATTTAATGATCAACAACCAAGACAATTGGCAATCATTTATGCTGTAAGAAATTCATGGTACATTTGAATATATTAAATCATCAGCAAATGATCCAGTTACCTGACTGAGCTGACTATGTGATAATAGAGGCCAGTCATAGAAGAAAGCATGCCCTTGGGAATGGGAGGGAGGAGTGACAGGAGCTGGAGGAAATTAAGGTAAAATGATACTTTGACAAATATAGGTACAATGGATGTTGAAATGGAGATATGTAACCCAGTGTTAAGGTCTTTCCTCTCTGGTACAGTCAGCATAAGGAAAGATGGTCATTGTGTGTGCATGTTTTTTTTTTTTTTTCAAGCAGTCAAAACATTTGAGTCATTACAGGGGGCTGCTTTTTGCTGATAATATTTTCTAATCTTGTGTCAGACTTAGGTTTCTAATTAGCAGGCACAGAGATATTACCCTTCAACTATACAAAAGCAAATTCTGTGAATTGTTCTAGGGCGTGATTGTTTGGAGCAAAGATGAATCTACAAGATTGCTTATTTCTATTGATATTTAAATAACACTTTTCAGGGCTTAAACTTTTTTTTTTTTTTTTTTTTTTTTTGTACTGATCTGATTTTCCCAGCTAGGTATTGCTTTTATCAGGGGTGCTTTCAATACTGATACTTATGATAGGGATGATACTAAGTCATACATACAGAAATATTATCAATTACATTCCAATGCTATGGAAAATCTTTCCTATCAATTTACTTTCTGATATTCTTGTAAGTGTCTCAAGCTTTACTATCTTTGTCAGGGCATATTTAGCAGGAAATCTCAAAATACTTTGATTTCTGTTATTAGGAAAATCAATTTCAACAACAAAATCATCCATGCTATCCATAAATGTTTTGTAGGCAGAAATCCAAAATTCTTTTACTGCATTAGTGTAAACTATGAATCATATCATCAGTCTCACCAGCATTACTTCAAACTTACACTTCAGTAATGGAGAGCAGAGATTAGAATGTCCATGCAAAATAGAGGGATCTTTTGGTAATTATACTTTATAACCTAAGAGGACTGTGTAAAAATAAACATGAAAAATACAACCATATTTCAGTTACTGGACTCTCTGTGATTATCTCTAGATACAATATATTTCTAATAAACTGAAAACTTACGGTGAGATGATTTCAGCAAGTTATTATTTTGGTCTATCTATCTATTTGAAAAGTTCAAAAATAATGTAATGAAAATGATTCTATTACATTCCTATGTAACCATGACTCACTACAGCTTTTGTCCGAAAAGCATATTTTTTACCCAGTTTGCAGTGAACCAATTCCTACATAATCTGGAGAGATGTTGCTTTTTTATTTAGGCCTGGGTGCCAGCGGAAGCACAATAATGCAAGTTTCTTCACTATGTTTGTACATTAAATTCCTAAATGTTCCACCTATCCAATACAGAAGAAACATCTATTACCTATATATTGTATGTATATATATATATATGTACATATATACATATATACATATATACATATATACATATATACATATATACATCCCCGTCAAGCGCCTACTGCAACAATATATTCATAAGGTTAAGCAATCGTGATACTTTTGGCTAATTTCCTGACTGCATTTCCACAGGGTCATTTGGGGGTCATGCATGACCCTTGGTGGTTGGTTAGAGAATGCTCCCCTTACTCTTTTTATCCTTATATGGCTACCTAAGAACAAGCTGAACAGTTCTCTTGCCAATTTTACAAGGAGAACAATTGTACTTGATTAATCAGATAACATCAATGGTAAAAGACTCTGATTTAGTATAAGCAGTACTTGATAAAAGAATTTTATGTTCATATTGATTAGATATAGACAGTACCCCCTTCCTTCCAAGGGAAGATTATTGTTTTCATTATATGTATCTCACCTCTTTGAAAGTTTAGAAATATCTACCTGCTATTCACAACTATAAGGATCCTTGCTTATAGGTGGTCATTTAGAGCTGGGATAGCCTTCAAACAGCCAGCTCCACCACTACAGTCCTCCCCCTCAAAATAAAATAAAATAAAATAAAATAAAATAAAATAAAATAAAATAAAATAAAAAAGACAAATTAAGAAAATAAGAATTTAGAAGTATAACAGTATAACAGAAATAAGAATTTCTGAAGTATGCTGAAGCAGACAGCAAAATTTACTTTGACAAGCTGAACTGGTTTGGTGGATGACAGCTACAGGTTTCTATAATTTTTGGTAGCTTTTACATCACTATGGGGAAATTGTGAACAGAGTTCAATGGATGAAGCCCATAAATGAGTATGTAGCTTTCTTCTGAGCTGTGTTGGCTCTTGAGGGTAAAGTGGTTAAAGAACATGAGGAAATACTTTAATTAAAGAAGTCAGTGGAAATGTTTCAAAAATATTGATATGCTGGGTAAAATTGTTTCACTTTTGAAGGGTATTTTAAGAACAGAAACCTGCTTTTAAAGTTTATTTTCTTATTAGTATGCAGCATATTAAACTTTTTAGGGGTTAATTAGTGTGTTTTTGAACCTGGCCTGATCCCTATTTTGCTGATCCTCTTATTCTGTCAAGTATATATTCTTCTATTAAACTACACAGTTCACTGAACATTACTAACAGTTCAGGGGATAAATGCTTTGAATTAAATAAGTAGAAAAGTTGTGATTTACCACATTTCATTTCAAATAACTTAATGGAAAAATTACTGAATAATGGTCATAGTTAACCAGGGAATGAAAAGGAACGGAGCCTTTGCAATAAATGAGCAAACTTGGCTTCATCAACCTGATTCCATTACTGCTATTGAAGCAGAAAGCTTTATTCATGTGAGTAGTCCCCCATTAGGAGGATTCCTGCACATGAGAGGAATTTTAGAGCTTTCGTATGTTCCTGTAGCCACAGACTCTTAACCTGGTTATGTGACCATTCTGTCCTTTATGTAGAAGAGGGTACTAGTTAATCTCTGTCTGCAAGAGTTGGGACTGGGAGAGCACAGCAACATTCTGGGTAAGGGTAAGAATTAGGAATATACACAAAAATTAGGTTCCAATTCTGATTGTCTGGAATAAACTAGAGTTATTTCATCAGAGCCAAGCAATTCAGAAACTGCAAACAGAAATAATCTACTCTTTCTCAGCAGCTTGCCACTGGTAATTTTCAGCCTCTGTTTACAAGAAGGTAAGGCAATTAGAATTCACATCTGTATCCATCATGTCTCTATCCAGTATTTGCACATGCATAATTCTAAGAGTTTAAGTTACAGTTTGACAACCATTTATAGAAGTAGTCCATTGAGTAGAGAGTCACAAGGAGCATCTCACTTTGAGGCATTCCATAATATGTATTGCTTAATTTAGCTAACAGCTGAGCATGCACAACATACCAATTGAAACTATTTTTAAACTAATTTGAAATAATTCAAAACTTTCTAAAAATTTCTGTCATACTGTGATAGTATTCTATGATGATGGCTTCTCTAGCTGGTTAGAAGCATACAAAGATATTAGTAAAGCAAAAGCAGCAGGTCTCCAAAGAATCCTACACTTAGATGTTAACATTCATAGTTAGATATATCTGGAATTACCAAACCTTTATTAAACAGGCATTGGTCACCACTTGCTTTGGATCTACTATGTCCACCAAAGGCTCCTTCATGGCAACATCCCTAATACAGGTCATGTCAAAGCCGTACACATTCTCCCACCCTGTCAATGCAAATAGATGAGTCAAAAATCAGCAGTAATAATATAAATATTTTTTGCTTCTCAAAGCATATTTCCTTTGAAAGTATTTCTATGGTCAGCTGATTTTGTTCTCATTAACTCTTTGCTGAGTGTCACAATTGTCTATATCATTGCTGCTATTTTAAAGATCATGCAGTTGTGGCAAAATAAACATTGACGTACACCTTTTAACAAGTGGCCTGTGTTTTTAGATGCTCCCACCCTAAACTGTGTTATATGAGACTTGATGATTGTTCAGAGTTCTAAATATCTGGGATTATTGCTCAGAATCATACAACAAGTCAAACCAAGACCTGGAAATGGCCTTCAAGAGTATTCTATCCTTTCCTATTCATTTGGGATAGTATTTCATTAATTTTTAGGTTGCTATTCAATCAGCTGGTTTTACATATGCTCTTTAAGAAGCAAATTACTGACAAGTAGAATTTCATGTGCGTTTCAGCATTTGGGAGATTCAAGATTTAATCTGCATTTACATCATGACAAAAACAAAATATCCTTCCTCTAAACTATTTTAAATCCATACTGATCTCCAGCATTTAAACTACTTCTGCTTGTACCAACAAATGCCTTTTGCTGAGTGTTTTTGTTTTTTCCTTGAATTAATAGTAACATCAGGAAAAGTAAACTGGCTCTGCTTTTAAGGTTGATTCACAAAATGAAAACTTCAAAAAACATGAAATATTCTCATTGATCATGTGAATCAAGTTTAATTCAGCAGTCTATTTGAAAGTAAGTCTAAAAACCATGTCATAAACTTGTTGAGCATTACAGCCTGTGTTGAATAGAAGGCTGGCTAGAAAAATCCAGTGAATATTTTAAAATTATACATATACTACTTGGGCAAGTGTCAAGTACATTGATTTTTTTTTTTTTCTTGTGGTACTGGTGTTCCAAGTATGTTATGAGTAAAGGAACTTCAGATTTTATTTTGAGAAGCCAGATATTTTTATATGATTATTCAGACAAGATTACCTAGGAAACCTTGAGGAAAAAATTTTTTTTTATGTACTTCAGCCTACATGAAATGTCAGTGAGTGCATACGAGTGCAATCTATGTTAGAAACCTGCCAAAGGAGTAAAGAGACAAAAGTATATATTTTACATTTTGCAGGAAATAAGACTAATTGACTATAGTAGTCTTCTGTGGCATTACAAGTTGGAGACATCAGGAGTTTTTTATAAGTCTTATATTTTATTACTTCATCAGATGGCTTTTGAGTGAAAGCTCAGCCCTCCAGCTCACATGAAGGCAAGACTTTCTCCCCCATCTTAAGAGAGAAAAAAGAGGAAAAACTGAAATGTGAGAAGATACCATCAAGGAGTTACAAATTGAAAAGAGACAAGATGGCAGTGCACCTATGAGTGAGATGGAAATAACCGTGAAGCTACAGAGTAAACACTGGAGGTATAAAAAGTGAGGGGAATCAGGTGAAATCAGAAAAGAAAGTGTCTTAAAGAAAAACAACATTTTAGAAGAGAAAATAAAACCTGAAGATTTTCAAACTATTAAAAAAAAAAAAAAGAGTTAAATTCAGGTGTATTTTCTGAGAAGAGAATAAAATTCAAAGCCTAGAAAGGAAGGAATTCAAAAGAAAAGTGCAATAAAGGAGTTTTTAGCCCAAAATTTCTTTGAATCTTCTACAGAATGGATACCACATGCATCTTCCTGAATCTGAATTTTGTAAAGAATTTAACCGCTAAGGTCACCACAAAAGAGAGGAGAAAAACCTAGGCAGTGCTTGAGGAGTTGATATAATTTTACCTGACGCTTAAAGAAACTTTTTTTTCACTGCCTTACTGTGCTGGGATTGCTTTTGACCCACCATGACTTTGGCATATGCATTACAGTTCTATGTATTGAAACTGAATTTGACTAGGGAAGCACTCAACTTCTTTTTCTGAGCGTAATTTTAGAGGAAAAGGAGAAATTAGGCATTTTCATCTGTAGGTGGACTGCACCAACAAATTTTGCTGAAACTTTTGTGTATATCTTTAAGTGACAAATCTGCTTAGGAATTTTTGTGATTTCCCCTTCTCCTGTTCCCCAACCCCTTCTACAACAGAAAATGCCTATAAGTGAAATTGGCAAACTCTAAAAAGTAAATAAGAGTCAAAAAGAAAAAAAAAAAGTGGAAAAAAAATAAGCAATGTAGAATTTGTTCCTTTCATCAAAACTATTATGACCAAATAAATCCAAAACCTGGGAGATCTGGGGACTATAAGTTGAACAAGAACTAGGTTTATGGCACAGCAGTGATAAAAGTGAAGCACATACTCAGATATGAGGTATTTCCAGGAAAGCTGTGTTTGAGGTGACAAGAGACAATGTATGCACGTTCCAGAATGGAAAATTCTGGCTGAATGTTCATAAACATGCTTACTCTTGAAGGTACTTCAGCATTAACACAACAGCTTAGAGAAAATAAGGATTCCCCATCTCTTAACTCTGCTGGACTGGGTTCTGTATGACCTGATTTAATTTTGAATTTAGTGTGGTTTGAGTAGGAGGCTGAAGGAAGATAACCTCTACAGGTCAATTAAGGCATGAGTTATTCAATGAAACCTAAGATGAAAAAATTAAATGTAAATGCCAGGTCAATTTTATGCATCCATGAAGTAAAAGCAAAAAAACTTTGGTCTTTTACACATTAAAGTAAATGGAAAATTCTGATCCTTATTTTTCATTTAAAAATGCTCATACAAAGTGTTTTGAAAAGTATTACATGTTTTTTCTCCCTGACAAGTTATTAGTGAGATGTAATTTTGACACTTATTTCTTAACCTTTACAATTCAAGTGAATCATGTTAATTTTTCTGGTGATATTTTTATTAAAAAAAAAAAAAAAAACACCAAACAATAAAAACAGCACCTGAATGACAAGAATTCTCTTTTTGGTAGCATTCACTACTAAGCATGATATGATTTTAAAGAAAAGTGGGCAGATTTAGCTTAGATATCAAGAAGAAATTCTTTACTATGACTGCGATGAGGCACTGGAATATGTTGCCCAGAGAAGTTGTACTTATAGGCGCCCCGCATGGGAACTGTTGAATCATGGCCTGAACCTCTGATTGACCACCTGAGGCAAGCGCTGAGTCAGCTGCAAGGGCACAGGTGAATACAATTTCACCTGAGTGACCGGTGGAGCCAGGCTCCACCCCTCCTAGACCCCATTTAAGGGCTGACTCCCAAGGAGGAAGAATCTCTAGCTGGAGATCACTTCTCTTGAATCCCTTCTGTGAGCCTTGGACATAGGTAAGCTTTTTATTTCATTTCTCCGTTGTAATACAATAATCTCTCTGGTCCAACACCTGTTTGCAATATGCATCCCATTCCTGGAAGTGTTAAAGGTAAAGTTGGATGAGTTTTTAAGCAGCGTGATCTAGAGTAAGCATCCTTTTCTAAGGTAGGGGAGTTAGAACTAGACGATATTTAAGGTTCCTTTGGACGCAGACCATTCTGTGATTCTAATTTTAATTATAGTTATGTGGGACGATGTTTACCAAATCAACAATGAAACTAAATCTCCTAAAATATGCATTTTAAAGTAGATGTAGAGTTATTAATATAGCTATAAACACTGTATTATTCATGTGTCTGTCCTTTGCACACTTGAAAAATTAAGTAAACTTTCAATAATTTAGTCAGACTAGAATTTTCTTAGTTCTTGTTTATTTTGGAATTCTGCCCTGGCTAGTGTAAATCCATAGCTTGTGCAAAATGTTGTCAGTGAGGCGATTACAACAGGCCACTATAAGTCAAATATTTTAGGTAAATAATGGTAGAAAAGGGTTATTGTTAGGCATGTACTCACAGTGAATTTTGAAGTCCTTATACTGTCTGTCTTCAATTGCTACCACGTACAAAGCAGCTCGGTCTGGAAACATTAGCCCTCCTGGTTTCTGTTGATGAATTGTGGGGAAATGGATCTCGTAATCTATTCACCTGACAAAGACATCACATTTTGAACTGCACATACAAAAAACAGACAAGCACCTCTTGCATGCCTTTTCTGTTTTACTTCAGATTGTCACATCAGCTTTAATCTCAGCAAATCTTGCAGCCTGTAGCAATGCTGTTAGAGAGTGTCTATATGAATTTCACCGGCAGTCAGTCAAAACCAAATCTCTTTTACTGAGAATCTTTTTGTTATTTCTCCCATTAAAGCCTACAAAATTGTATTGGAGATGTAACCATCTTTTGTTATAGGGACAGTAGGAGAAGGAAGGCTTGTAGTCAGAAAATAAGTGTTGATTGTTTCAGAGAGGAGCATAACATGCAGGACACCTACCAGCCATTTATCTCGTGCGAAGATGACTGTGTTTAACATTGACTCATAGAAAAGACAATAACCCATCCACTCGCTGATAATGATGTCTACTTTATCCACAGGTAATTCAACTTCTTCCACTTTACCTTTAAATATTGTGATTACTGAAAAAAAGAATCCAAAGAAATATATTTCACATAATAAAACACCTGACTTCCTTGCTAGTGAATGTCAGGTTGACCTTTTCAATATCATTCTCTTCTTGACCACCTGCAGATTAGGAATGATCTCATGAGACTCAGACAACCTTTACGTTATTCTAAAGCTTTCTGCAGTAAGTGTGATAAGCATAACTTTTAGCATCACTGCAAAAGAAAAAAACACCACCAAACTAATAAAGCACATATATAAAAGCCAAAAGAAAAAGTTTTTATCCTGTTTTCCTGCATGATCTCATTTTTCATGCCCCAATGAATTTAATTTTCCAGATTATTAACAAAGTACTGTAAAGAACCCACTTAGAATATTTAAACATTCTTGTAGAATTACCCATATGATCTCATTATTGAGGTATTAGAGATTTATGGAGCTGAAATGTAATTCTCATCTGCTTTTCAAATATTATTCTGGCTTTACAGTGAGAAAACTGAGACATTGCATGAATCATGGGAAACTAACTCAGCTGAGAAAGTCAAATCCAGTGTGACTGTGTGAAAACAAGGGAAGTTGTGCCAACACAGTTCTTTCATGAAAAATCATTTATTATTCCTTTTTGCCTCACAATTGAATATTTTATAATATACTGGTGTTCTTAGTCTGAATCTTCTCTCTAGTTTAGATTGGATGGCTTTTCACAGTTATCTAAAGGGACTGCTAGAAAAAAATATTGTCAGATATTTTGTTAGCATATGAGTTTCAAGGACTTTAGAAGAGTTGAGAGAATATATGCAACAGAATACCAGATCTTCAGTAATACAACTCATTACATTAATGGTTATGTGGTAAACTATTTACAGTAGAGCAGGGATGGTTCACTGCAAAAGCAGATCAAAAAGCAATTAATAGAACTAGTTTATACTAGGGTAGATATTTTACTTAAAGGAAAGCTAATGACTGGTCCATATGTAGTTCAGTTGTAACAATTTCCGGTTGGGGTCATCACACTATTTTCCAATAATTCTTGAAATCTTTTCATGTATCTTCTATTTTCAAACACAGTCTAAATTCTTTAGAAAAATATTTTTTAGCTTGTGTTTTTCTGATTTTTTTGTTGTAGGGGGCAAAGTCTGGTGGTTTTGTATCTTGTAAGTTTGTTATCTTGTGAAGGTAACAGATGCACTTTAAATCCAGGAAGACTAGGGAAATTTTTACTTCCATATAATAATGGACAGCATGACTGTATAACTCTCAATGTCTGGCAATTTTAATTGGTGATAAGCTTTACTGTTGAAAGTGGTCAACATTTAGCATAGAGATAAGTAAGGTACTTTATTTAGCTACAACTAGATAAGCTGTTCAGCAATTTTTAGAACTTAGCCCAGGAAAAAGTGAGGTTCATTTTTCCAAAATACATGCAGTATTAGTCAGATTAGTCAGTAGCCAGATATGGCTACTATATTTTCATAGTAAACAAAAACAGATTGGCCCTCTACGAAGTTTGGAGCAGATAGCATGAAGTGTCAGCTGGTGAGAGGAACCAGACTGGATGACAATACAGTTTCCTCCTCGTTTCCATTTGTAAACTTCTTCCTTTTGCAGGTTTTGCAGGTCAGTAGTTGATTGGTTGATATGTTACAGACTCTTCATGTTTATATGCTCCTGCCATGAATTGAATTCCTTTTAGTTCCCTTTTTTCTTGAGAACATTCACTACCACAACTATTTTGGAGTGAATATTAGCAGTTAACTGCTGCCAGTGTGACACATCTGCAGACTTTGAAGCCAGCTGTTTATACCAAGAACAGCCACAGTATGAATAGTTCCTCCCACCTCCCTTTACTTTGATGAAACATTTTCATAAGGCACCATATGAGAACAAACTGTGCTTTCCCCAGCTGTATTACATCTGTTCTCAAAACAGTAGTTTTTCTCTTGGCTTAGACCTTTCTACTTAGACCTTTCTAATTTCTCTGCATATTAATAGACAATTAGGTGGAAAGAAAAAAAAAAAGGAAAAATTGCCATAAGCAATAAGATCATTTGACTCAGTACCTGCTCACATTAAATTAAATGTATGTCAATGTAAACTGTAAATCAGCCAGTTTCCTGCCACAACAGAGCAGTCTCATTTGTCGAGGATTTGTTCCTATTTAAATGAGAATTTGTCCCTGGAAAAAAGTATAGAGAAGACTAGCCTCTGGAGCACGCTGGATCCTTCTTGGAGCCATTTGAACTCACCAGGTAGTGAAATGGATCTGACAATAGAGTGGCCTACTAGATGACAATTCTAGAACAAGGTAAGCCAGAAATAAGAGTAGAAAAGAAGGGAAAAGAGATGGGGGACATCTTCCTTTCAGTTTAGATGACCTTAGGTGTTCCTCATTTTGTTGCAGCCTTACAACTTTGAACTACATAAAAGGAGTTACTTCAGCAAAGAGAGATTTTTTTTGTTCTGTTTTTATATAGTTTCAGTCTGACTGACAAATACGATGATTCTTGGGATGTCTATCCAGTCCATGGAGAATCAAGCCAAATTATTCATAAGGGAGAACTACAGAACCACAAATGATATTAGGTCTGCATCTATCACCAAATCTCAGGTGTGTCTGCCTGTAAACTGAAACATTGTTCAGTTATGTTTTTCCCACAGAGGAAGTATATGTTGGTCATATGTTCTTCAGAAATAAATCTAAGAATACTCAAGAATTTAAGTCAAAGACAAATAATTGAAGTGTGTAGGAGATCTGAAAAGTCAGTGGTACTGTAGGTTAGATTTTCTAGCATTCCACTGGTTTTCATAATGGACTCAACCTATGCTCTTGCTCCAAGAATCAAGACACTTTTTTTAATAACTGTTTGTTTTAATATATGCACAATTATTGTAGAAAATAAGCAAAACAGGATAGTTGTATGAATATATATTCATGTTTATATAGAGGCCAATTCTTTCTAGATATTGACAATTCTATCTGAATTGTTGACAATTTAAAACTTTCAATGCTAACTTCTGAAACTACCTACTTATTCTGTTATAGTGTCCCTTAACATGCAATTTCTGGTGTTGGAAATCCAAACAAATACAAATGAATTTATGGTAGGCTAGTGTGTAACTACTTTGTGAAATGTCTTTCCAGGAACCCATCTGCTCTGCACCAAGGGTGTGTGCTATGCAAGCTGTGGTGTTGACATTGCTTTAGTGCCTTCTCCATCTTGTGGAGGAGAGCATTTTCTGGTCCCTCGCTTCCTTCTTTTTGTGAACTAGCAGCTAAATACACTGGCTGCCTATTATAATCCATGTCACTGTTATTCTGGTTATTTTTGGTGCATTTTTTTTAATTCCCCAGCAGTATGAATACGTATGTGATAAGAGAAACTCACCTCCCAAACATCTACCATTGTATAGAAGCTGCCAGTGACAGCAATAAAAATTAAATAAAAATTAAAATATCTTATTTTATTAATAAAAAATTAAAAAAAAAAAAACAGAAAACTAGTCCTGAGTTTGTGCTTGCACAGCACCAGGACAGACACAGATAAGAGAAGAGAAAAATGATACAATCCAATTAAACATGACCTGTGTTGCTCTTCAGCAAATTCAACCTGTCTGAAAAGAGCACCTTTAAACAAGAACTGTTACACAGCCGCAGTTAAAAACAAAAAACACCTGATTTCTTCTGGTTACAAAAAGAGATATTTTGTGCCATGATTTGGAGGACTGAAAACAAGAAATAGAACTAGCTGGAGATTTTTTTTCTTGTTGTTGTTCAGTTTCTTGATAGGTCGGGGGGACTTTTTAATATGTATGTATATTTAAATTGAAGTATTTCCACATCTTTGGATATCTTACAGTTTCTGTTCAGGAAAGAAAAGTTCTCAGTGATACTGCTATTCTGACAATTAAATACTTTGGTGTGTGTGTATTTCAGTATATTTGTTTTTTTAAGTACATTTTTATGAGGTTAGATGTAAGAAGAAACAGTAAAAAACAGTATTGATTTGGAATACTTTTTGCTCAGAACTTCATTTCAATTTTAATTTACGAGTGTGTGTGTGTGTGTGTGCATGTGTGTTGATTCTATTTCAGGCATTAAGGTAGAACTGAAATGACAGAATTCACTTGAAAGGAGAATTATGTTACTTGTTCAGCTCTACTGTGTGCCCTTCTCACTGCTTTGCTAAATTAAACTGCCATCTGTTACTTCTGTTGTCTGTGAGCCTGGAAGTAAGTGTGGAAGTAATTCCCCCTGTGAGGAGTTACTCTAGTGTCTACAATGAGCACTTGTTTTAGTTTTGTGTTGTATAACTAAATAACGCAAAATTATAACTTACATATAGACCACACAATATAAGTCAACTAGGAAAAGTAAAAAACACTCTTATTTCTCCTGAAAAAAGTATATTTTATAATGTGCCTTACTATTGTCCAAATGGTTGGCCTTGATAATTTTTTCAGAGTAGTCAGATATACTTGAACATTCAATCTAGAGAAAAAAAAAGAAAAGAGGAAGTGTAATTAGGTGTTACTGACATCAGATATATGAATATATACAAAATCTACTGAAATCAGCAGAGCCTGTACAAAACATCCAATGACTGATGAAGAATAAATCAAACCTGTGTGTTCAATATCTTAATATTTAAACTGAAGTCTGTGCATAAGTTAAATTGGCTCATATAGAAAGGATTGTTTTTAAAATTGTTAAAATGTGGGGGGAAAAAAGAGATCCTAACTACAAGTTTACTTAATATATTATCATAATGTATAATTTATTTAATTACTACCTCAGATATTACCCTTCATTCAGAAACATTTCTTGAAGGGAATCAAATAGCATGATGGTACACCTCCTCATATATCTTAAAATGAAATAGATTCAAGCTTTATGAGTAATGTTAAAATTCAAACCATGGAAATAATGGTCTGTTTCCAGAACCACTGCTTTTAATTGTTAAATTCCATCCCAATGCTTGCTATTAAAAAAAAAAATAAATTCCACACAAGAAGTTATTGAAATAATTGTATTTATAAACTATCTGTATCTACTTTTCTTTTCCCATGACCAATGTAATGGAAATGCTAAGTCACAGCTGGAAACAGTTTATTGAGCATATGGTAGGAAGACAGGGACAACCCAGGGGAGCTCAGGAACATGCAATGAACCTGAGTGACCAGAACGGGTAGAGTCAGGATCCATCCCTTCATAGACCTCATTTAAATCTTGGCCATGGAGATCCCTGTGTACCTGAGGCCTTCTGAAAGTAAGATTTTTTTTTCCCTTTATTTCTGTGTGTTCTGCTGTTATATTTAACCAGATCCTCACTCCCTATAACTTAAGACCTTTCTACCTTGCCATTTTGTTATGCTTTCTATCACATTGCTCTTAGCAGACTAGGCAGGAGAGACAGCAGTATACATACTTAGGATGGATGATCTTTAAACAAATAATGTGTTGACTGGTCACCAGGACCCATAATACCCCACAGAAGGAACTCCTGGGATTCCTGGGTTTCCCCGAATGCTGCTCAGATTATTGAAGAATGGAGAGCTGTAAGTGACAATATCAAATCTCCTTCTAAGATGGCAGAGTTCTTGAATAAATTAGATTGGACTTTCTCTAACAACAGACTAAAGAGTAGTAGCGGCATCCACTGTAGCATGTCTTCTCCTACTAACTATTAACACATATCATTCCTCCGTGGAAGTACTAAAGGAGGAAAACAATCTTTTTAAAAGCTAGTATCAAACAACTGGAAAACAAAACTACACTTCTGACAGGGGGAACTGCTCCATCTTCAACTGGCATTTCCCCTCTAAAAGTAAGGCCCTTATCATTAGAGGAGGTAAAGGAGCCAGATCAACAGGCTCCTTGGAACCTGGTTGAATCCAAAAGGAAAACTAGTGAGACAAAAGCTCAACTAGAGGATTGGGGGTTCCCAGGTCTTCTAGAGATAAGACCAATCATAACCCAAAAAACAAAGAAAGTCCAGGATAGACTGGTGGGGTTTCTACCTGAGGAACATCTCCCTGCCCACACCACCTTAAATATGATGGCATACCTGTACATGGCTGCTGAGCTGAATGGATCTGCTAGAACATTTTAGACAAAAACCAAATGAGTGTGCCAGCATGGCTGCTCAGGCTGTGGGATATGAGGGTGGAGAGTGATGTAGTGAATGGGCCAGAAATTTCAAAGCTGGTGTCCATCACTACTCACCCTGCCCTCAGGCAAAGGATTTATGCTATGGTCCAGCACAATTAGGAAAATCATTAATCCAGTGGTTAACGTGTAGAATCTCGTGGCCAAATATAAGTTTTATCCCTATAAATACAGTCTATAGACTTCAGTGGAAGAACTCCAAACTTACATTAGAGTATTAAGTATGAATTTGGCAACCCATGAGGACATGTTTGAAAGTCCAGACCTCCCTTTCAATAGGGATGAGAGATCTTATCTTACAAGAAGCACCTCCACACCAGTATGGCACACTTGTGTCTATACTAAATCCCCTGGTGGCTTGGGCCACTATGCCCAAGCCACATGAGAAAACAGAATTGGTGATTGTACAACTACTTGCATGGTGGGGGGGGGGATGTCAGCCCCCCTGCAACTAGGGCTCCCAGTCAGGACCAGATGCCCTTTGTAGAACTGACTACCTCTTGGTCCCAGCAAAATATACAAAGAGTGATGGCATTAGTGGACACAGGCACAGAAACCTCATTTATGGTGATCTGACTGAATTTCAGGGAGCTAGGGTAATGATTGGTGGGTTCAGGGGCAGACCATCTCTGTAACCCAGACATGGTTGAAGTTATGAGTTGGGTGTCTCCCATCCTGGGAGTATAAGGTATCTATTGTTCCAGTCCCAGAAAAAAAAAATGGGCATACACATATTATGCGGTCTGACTCTCCAGATGACTGTGGGAGAGTTCAGACTGAGAGAGAGATGTATTAGTATCTGAGTGGTACAGGCAATATTAGGAGGCTATGTGAAACATGAGCCTATCTGCCTGCCAGAGCTGTGCTGGATTACTAATACAAAACTGATTAGACTCCTGGGAGGGCAAGAGGAAATTCAAGAATGGTGCAGGATCTAGAGAAAGTGGGAATCATAAGACATGCACATAGCCTGTGTAATTCTCCTATATGGCCAGCATGGAAGTCAGACAGCATGTAGAGAATGACAGTGGGTTACAGAGAATTGAATAAGGTCACGCCACTTGTTCATGCAGCCATACCCAATACTGCATCTCTGATGAACACACTGAGTAGGAAGATAGAAACCTATCATTGTGTCCTAGATTTGGCTAATGCATTCTTCAGTATTCCATCCATGAAGAATTGTAAGATCAGTTTGCATTCATGTGGGGAGGCAGGCAGTGGACCTTTCAGGTCATGTGCATTCACCTACATATTGTCATAACTTAGTGGCTCATGACCTAGCAGATTGGAATAATCCTAATAACATCAAACTGTACCACTATATTCATGGTCTCATGCTGACATCTGACTCACTGGAGGCATTATGAAAGGCAGTAGATTCATTGACTATCTAGAAGACGAAAGGTGGGCTATAAACCCACAGAAGGTGCAAGGACCAGGCCTATTGGTGAACTTCCTGGATGTAGTTTGATCAGGAAGGATCAAAGCACAACCCAATGCAATAATAGACAAGGTTCAGGTGTTCCCAGTCCCTATAACACCAAAAGCAGCTGCTAGAGTTTTTGAGTGTATTGGGATACTGTCATTCCTTTATACCTCACTTAGCACAGCTGCTGAGGACTTTATGCTGACTCTCAAAGAAAGGCCAAATATGGGACTGGGGGAGAATGGAACAAGTCCTTCAGGCAAGCAAAACTAGCTGTTAAATAGGCCCAGGTGCTGGGTATATTCAATCCTACCCTTCAGCCAAGGGTAAAAGTTACTGATAAGTCCAGTATCACTTGTCATTCCAGTCTGTCACCTCAGGGTTGGAAACCAGTTTGCCTTCTTCCAGTTGCGGGGATTTAAGTCTGTGTCAGTGCACAATACTACTTTCCCTATGAATCAGGTGTTATGAGTCAAACCTACTGCCCAGGTTTGTTTGTGATCAGACTTGGTCTCTACCACTGCTTCTTTTTCTTTTTATCCCTTGTTGTATAGGAAAAGGTCTTTGACCAGACACCCTCGGAGGATCAGTCACTTTCCTTCTACGTAGCCTTACGATGTATAGATTAAAAGCCTTGTCCATACCTACAGCCATTATTATTTATTCAGTTTTTCTGTCTGCGTTCCTGTCTGGCATTTCCAATTTCATTTTTTGACTTGTTTTGGATGATTCTTAAGAAAAAAAAAGGGGGGGAGGGGTTGGCTTTCCAAACTTTCTAGAGAAAAAAGTCAATACAATCAAAAATTCTATTTTATGAGTGACTACAAGTTTCAAAAAAATAGTATGATTACCAGAGAAGCAAAATAAAAAAATTTAAACAAAAACAAACTTGAAAAACATATCTCAGATTTTCCAGGAAAGAAAATACAGTTCAGAAAATAAACTTAGGGTGGCCAAAGCTATTCATCTGTATTTTGGCTTGCACTTTACACTGCTGCACATTTTTATTAAAAATAAAAACAACAAAAAAACAAACAAACAAAAAACAAAACACAGAACAAGAATATACTTAATTCTGTAGGTGAAGAAATAGGAAAATAAATTCTTTGCCAGATTTCTACCCTGTTCTCTTTCAACTTAGTAATCAGCTTGAATTTGTCGGATTTTATAAAGCTCTTGGATTTTGTGAAAGCTGTATGTTCCAATAAATAAAGCCTTAGTTTCTACAGCTGTGTTTAGTTCATTGTGTGTATATTCACTCCTACTTTCATTATGCTTCTCAGACATCAGTTTAATGCTGTATCTCCTCTTATCAGATATTTTTTTGATACAGTCACTACTGTGATTGTAAATATTATTAATATAATACATAACATATAAAAGAAATATCCCCATATTTCTTTTCTTCCCTGGGCTGGATCCTCACCACTGCTTTTTTTAATCTAAATCAGATAATATCTACCATGTGCCTTGATAGCACGTGTCAGTTTAACTCATTAACTATACTATGTTGTTCGTGTGAATGTTTAATAGAATTGATTTGAAATTGATCTGATTTCTATATGGCTAAATGCAATGGATAAGACAAGGTTTCGAGAGAGAATTGAATACATTTTTCCATCCACTTCCCACTGACAAGCATAAACAGTCCTACCAATCATATCTTCAATACATCTCCTATCAGCTCCCCAGTTGGGATCTACTGTGTTATCTTCACATGATGGTTAGGGTTTTAGAGTACTTGAAGAAAGAACAACTGAGAAGACAAGTTCTGTTTCTTCTATAGAAGGCAAACCTGAGGGGGTCATCCAAAAGCTTCTTCAACTATCTAAAAAGGGCTTGCAGAGAAAAAAATGTCAAATATTTTTCAGAACTGAACATTGGCAGGACAAAAGGCAGCAAATGATCTGTGGCAAGGGAAATTTACCCTAACTGTAGCAATAGAATAAGTCCTGAGAGAGAATTTAGAGTCTCCATACTTAAATGGACAAAACTGGGCTGTACAAGGACTTGAGCAACCTGATATAGCTTTATATTTAACTCTGCTTTGAGCAGGAGGTTGGATAAGAGACTTTCAGAGGACCTGTAAATTAAATGTTTCTGAATCTGTGATTCTATGATTTACACATCCTGGAGACTCTGAGATGATTTTAGCAGTTGGCTGAGTAGCAAAGAAAAACATCCAACGTGACTTAGAGGGAACAAGAAGAAACAGATAGGACTATGGATGAATTTGAACCTGAAGAGGGGAAAGGGGGAGAAAAATAATAATTTCAGTATCACTGTAGCCAGAAAACAAATGCTCTGCATTTGTCAACAGCGCCCATAACACACTATTTGAAAAATCAAATCTAACTTTAGAGAAGGAATGGTAACAACTCAGTTCCGTGTAATAACTCCTGTCAAACATTTTCTTTTTAATAGGAACACTCTCAGTTTCCAGTGGAAATCTTAGCTAAAAGGACCACAATTTGAATTTGAATGTGATTTCCACTTCCGTGTCTCTGAAATGTCTGCTTTTACGGCACAAATGCAACTCTGTAGCTTGATAGGTGACAAGTTTGTGGTGATGTAGCTCATGTGACAAGAATATTAAAACTGAGTTCCTTTGAGTGCTAAGTTTTCCTGGCTTCTCAGCTCTAGTGCTGAACAGTCCATGGGTGAGCTGACACTTCAGTGAGCTTTATAAATGTCTGAACTCTAAAGAAATTCAAAGGAAACAAGAAACCTGTGAAAAGTAATTTTTTCTTTTACTGGTCAAATTATCCGGCAGTGAATTGTCTTGGAAATATGGGTATGTACCACATGACTAAAGATTCACCTTCCCTTCCTTCCCCCAACACACACAAAAATAGCAAGCACTATTTCTCGATTTTAAAAGCATATACTAGTGTAGGTCATAGAAAGCTTCAGACCTCCACTGAAGACTCTGTAACTCAAAGCTTGAAAGGGAGAATTACAAACCAAGACAAGCAAGAAATAGAAATCAATGTAAATCCATTTTTCTTGTTTCCCTCTCAGGCACAATTTGCAAACGAACTATGAATATGAGGGAAAGTCTTCTTACCCCATATACCTTCTTGGCTCCTGCCTTCGCAGCAAACATGGAGAGGATTCCTGTGCCACTTCCAACATCAAGGACAATCTTGTCTTTAAAAACATGTTTGTTGTGATACATTGAGTTTCTATAAGTTAATGTACGCACTTCATCCTTTAACATTTCCTGTGGTGGAAAAAGCATAATGTCATTATTTAAGTGCTTATATATATTCAACGTTGCTACTGAATTAATTTCCTTATTAATTTCCTTATTGTAATTTAAGAATTATTAGCAACCTGAAGGATTTTTCAAGTACTTTGGAGTGCATGCATCAAAGCTATTTTAAAAGGCAAGCAACTTAGGAGTGAATTATTAAGAATAAGCATGATGCCCTTCATCCAATTTTATTTCTGTAAATATTATATCACTCTTACAAATGGCAAACAGAACTTAATCTGATCACAGCAATGATTTGGGTGTAGACAGAAGCAATAAAGAAATACAGACTTTTTCCTATGTTGTGAACAACCTAGAACTTCAACTTTCTGAGGTTTCTCCTTGAACAGAAGAGAATAATTCTAACTAGATTCCAACTACTTTAAACTAGAACAGATTTCTCAGAGCCTCATTCAATCACTTTTTGAAAATGCTTCGGGATGGACACTCCATAGTCAACATTTGACTAACCTCACAGTGATGATTATTTCCAACTATGTTTGTGACTGTTGCCTCTTGTTCTTTAATTACTACAGTAGTGGAAATAGTTATATGATTGTGAAAAATGCCATCCCATATTGTAGCTTTTTACAGGCTAGTCTTTAAGGTTCCCTCCTCTTGAGTCATGTAATTATCTTAGAGATTTCTTTAGACTTGATTCACAGACAGCTTTTTGCTTGTAAACTTGTGAATTTTCTAGATGCTACTGGGCTATATGTTCCTAGTAATGCAACCTGCACATTCAAATAATGTCAGGAGTAAAAAAATTACTTGGCTTCCCATGTCAGCTGAGTAACTTTTCTGCTATTATCTGTAATCAAATATTCAAGAGAACAAAAGGCCTAACTTAACAATGAGCTAGTCTCCATCTGTGATTAGGTTAGTTTCCAGTCCTCATAAATGTACTGAACTGATGTGCTCAGATAAGATCACCACTGTACAAATAGCTAATAAAAGCTCTGTGGAGAACTTGTCAAAGGATTCAAGTGGGACAGAGGGTTGAGTATGTATCTCTGGAGAAGTGGCACCTGACCAGTTCATTCACTGTTTTCAAGAAAAGCTGAGGAATAATAATTATTAGGAAGTGGGAAGGAATAAATGATAAATCACAGAAAACTTTTATTTTCATTGTTTTTCTAAAATAATTACTGAGATAAAAAATAAATATTACCTCATGAATTCCGAAATGAGCATAGGAATCAAAGTAATAATCCCTGGATGTCATCTCTTCTGGACTGAGAAACTTTGCCATTTTGCCTCGTCCTGGGCAGCCTGGTTGCAATGGGACATGTATGACAGACTGAACTGGCTTTGGAACAACAGTAGGCTGAGGAGTCTGGGATGGGACAGGGCAAACCTAAGGGAATACAGAGTGTTGTTTGTTAAGAGGCATCATTAAAAGAGAATATTTATTTCAATGCCCAGTGTAGTGATATTGTAACTAGCTAAGAGACAGTAACACCAAAGACACCTGGGTTATCGTAAGAGAAATCTAAGAAAATGGCTGCTTTCTATTCTGAGCTCTTATTTACTCTGTCTTGAAAATTTTCCTTAATGGCTTTTTCTTTGTTGTCCCTCTGCAGATAACCTTCATCAGTGCGAAGTCACTGGAAAATACTGGTGTTGGCTGAAGGGAGTGACTCCAAACATGCTCTGATTAACATTAATACGCAACAGTTAAGAGCCCCTTAGTGTCACAGTTTTCTAGCAAATTACCACAGACTCGTGAGAGGCAAGTTATCTTAACTAAATATTTCCCCCACAATGAAAGGTTTGTAGTCAAAGGATTTTTAACCCTGTGTTGCTGACATGAAAGACAGGATTCATAATAGATTCTTAATTGTAAGGTGATCTATCTGGCTCTATAAATGAGGCAGGCCTGAGAAAGTTCACAATATCTGAAAGTTCCTATCATTCTCTGAAAATCTATCAGCATGTTCTGAAAGCAGTGTTAGGAGCTGTGTTTATCATATATATTATTGTTATATATAGTTATATATATATTTATATAATATATAACAATATTATTATACTGAATGTGACTGGGACGGAGTTAACTTTCCCCACATCTGCCCATATATTGCTGTGCTTTCCGCTTTTATCTAGAATAGCTTCGATACAGTACCAATGTTTTGGCTATTGCTGAGCAGCGTCAAGACTGTCTGTCTAAATTCCCACCCACCAAAGTCGAGAGATAGGCAAGAGGCAGGGAGAGGACTTAGTCGGTACAGCTGACCTAAAACTAAAGAGATATTGTATACTGTATGACATCATCCTCATCAAAAAGAAGAAGGGAAGAAGGAGAAGGGAAGATTCTCGTTGTGAAAGTGTTTACCTTTCTGACCAACCACTACAAATACTGAGGCTCTCTTTCACAAGACATGGCTGAACATCAATTGCTGATGGGAAATAGTAGTTTTTCTCCTTTTGCTTCTACAGCACTCCTTTTCTTTTCTTTTCTTTTCTTTTCTCTTCTCTTCTCTTCTCTTCTCTTCTCTTCTCTTCTCTTCTCTTCTCTTCTCTTCTCTTCTCTTCTCTTCTCTTCTCTTCTCTTCTCTTCTCTTCTCTTCTCTTCTCTTCTCTTCTCTTCTCTTCTCTTCTCTTCTCTTCTCTTCTCTTCTCTTCTCTTCTTTTCTTTTCTTTTCTTTTCTTTTCTTTTCTTTTCTTTTCTTTTCCTTTCTCTTCTTTTCTCTTCTTTTCACTACTCCTTTTCTCAAAACATGATTTTTTTCTTCTTTTCATTGTATTTTGTCACCCACTCTTTCTGAGGCAGGGGAGGTGAGAGAGAAGCATGTTATTTAGTTAAACATGCTGTTAGTTGTTAAAGAACCACAGTTACCTCTTAATCTATTTTACTATTTTAGAGAGTTGTGTGGTACCAACACACTCTGGACTACCGCATTTTTTGGTATTACACCTTCAACAGAAAACCTTCAAAAGAGCCAGAATTGTCACACTACCTTGACTCAGATCTGACAGCTGCAGTCCCTAAAACAAAAGACAGAAAGTTTCACAAACAATTTAAATGAAAAGATCGTAGTCAAGTCTATGAGTACATCTCCATCTTTCATCCTTATCATGAAACAAAATTATGAAAACTGAGAAAGATGGAAGAAGATATTACAGCTTTGCATGTTCACTAAGTGATCTGCAAATAATGGGTCAACAACTTCAGGTACTGAGAAAGACAGTCCCACTTAAACCCCCTTTTCTACTTTCTTCTGATTTTCAAATTCAGTAGTTTACCAGTGGGGACCAGATTTGATTCAGCCTCTCCTAGGCATTTTTTTTTTAAATTGCCCTATATTCTATAATGCAAAACATCGTTCTCTTGTACTCTCTATGAATAGCATCAATTAGCCTAGTTTAGTTTACTTCTATATATATAAAAACAACCCATACTTTTTCCCTAGTTCCTTTGGAGACTTAAGTGTGTTGACTTCTGATGGTTTCTTTGGTTTGTCTGGCAAAAAGGAATACAAGTAGTTTATGTTCGTGTAACACCTTTTGTACCAGAAGATCCAGAAGTGCCTTCTTTTCTATTTCTAACTTTTTTGACTCCAGCATCTCATTGAGTTCACTCTCGTAAAGAATATAATTGTTGCCAAATGATATTTTCATTTTTGTCTTATCAAGTTCTGTCAAGATGTCTTCCAAATTTAATCCTGATACTTTTACTTATTTACTTTTATAATCTAATGCTTTTATGCACCAGTGTACACATCACTGAATCTTTATAGTTAACTTTCTAAAATTTTCTGCTGAATACAAAGATTTCATCTGTAGATGATCTGCACTGCATTTTAATTTAATATGGTCTTACACTTTTCTCCTAAATCTGTTCTCCACATCTATTTATAAGCACAAAATGTAAATTTAATGTTCACATAATTTTCCATTGTGTTACCCTCTTAGGCAAGAAAGCCACCAGATATATCACAGGCACTTGCACAAGAGCTATCTACTGTAGAGTAAGGGGTACTACTGAGCATTGAGTATACCTAATGCCAATGTATGGACTGGATGGGAAGACAGTGGGTTACTTTCAAAACTGTCTGAATGGCAAGGCCCAGAAGGTATGGGTCAGCGTCATAAACTCTAGTCAGAGACCAGAAAAAAAAACGAAGTCCCCAAGGTCAATATTGGGTACAGTATTGTTTAACATCTTTAATGATACAGAAGACATGACTGAGTGCACACTCAGTAAGTCTGTTGGTGATGGAAAATCAGGGACTGATTTTCAGATGCTACATCAGTGAGAAATTGTAATAAAAGTTGAATTCTTGTCCCCTACAGTTTATTTTTAAGTACTTCAGTTAGAGTATATCCTCAGCTGACCGCTGGAATACTGACCTGTCATCACAAGTAGTGCACGAGTGCCCAACCTTTTGACTTGCCTGGGCTACATGAGGTGATGAGGAATTGTCTTGGGTGGCATATAAAATACAGAGGTTGCACAGAAAGAAATGCCTCCTATTTATTTCCATAGAAACTACAATAGATACAGAAAACACAATAAAATTATTTGCTAGAGAAAATTCTCAGCTACAAAATGGTATTTTTCAATACATTCACCATGATTAGCTAAGTATTTTCACCACTGATGAACAAGAGCCTGCATGCTGCACTCATAAAAATCTGCACCAGTGGAGGTAACTTACTGCCGCTGCTTAAACACCACCACCTCACTGTGTTCACATCCACCATTTGGTCTCCATAAATGTTCAGCAAGCATTGATGAATGTCAGTGAACACAATTCTACCCACATGAAGGAATTCAGTTGCACAGCTTTGCTTATATACGCTTCCAAGTCAGGTGCTACTATGTTAGACTGTCCCTCTGCTGCCATCTGTTTCACATAGCAATAGAATTTAACAAAATATTGGCAGGAAGATTCAACTGCTACTGACATAGCACCAATATTTGCTTCTGATATGGTTGACCAACATCATAAAATAGGAGGCATTACTTTCAGAGCAGCCCTCGGACATGATATAGTTTATGTATATGCAATAAAACCCAGAGAAGCCAAAGGTATGTAACATGCTGATATGTCAAATGACAGTAAGAATATGCCACGTAGGAGACAAAGGTGTTGTACAAAACATTTCGGAATGTGAGAGAATGTTACACACACATGCCACACAGCTTGATACTGAACCTCTACAATGTACTTCGCAAAATCTTTTGATCATTTAATCATTCACAAGCCTTTTTTTTCAGCTCACATTTATTCTATAATTCAGGATCTTTCACTACGTCCAAAATGATGCTAAATATTTTCAGTAACATCAACTCCTCTTGTAAAAAGTAGATTTTTATTTCACGCTTTTGTTTATGAGATTCAAATGGCAACGTAAGTGGAAACAGGGCATTTTCCCTATTGTTTAGGGACATTTATCAAGATCTGAGGGTCTTACAGCCTTCAAAACATGAAAATTCATGGAAGTTATTTTAGAATTTTCCAAAATTACCCTTAGTCTTGGGCTACGGAAATTTTCTCACTAATTACTTTGAATTCTTGAGGGAGAAATAAGAAAGAAATTCTGCAAAAAAGAATTTGAAAGTTTCTGCAATCCTTTCACACAGTTTTTCTCTGGTACGTCATGCAGATCTAGTGGTTATTGAGGGTGTGTTTGGGCTGGCCTACTTCTCTATTTCCAGGTAATAGACTTTAAACTAATGAAACTTTTTAGAGTAAACTAGTGTTCTACATAGAAAAGAAGAACTAGATTATTCAAAACAACTCCTGGACATCTTTTTCTTTTTTTTTTCCTTTTTTTTTTTTTTTTTTTTTTGACAGCTAGATATTTTTCTAGTACTCCTCAAACACTGTCTAGTCAGTTAAATGAAGTGTCAGATCTTCAAAAGCACTCAGCAACTATCAAAACCAGCAGGCAGAGATTTTATATAGATCCTTCTTCTCCCTCTTCAGATACTGCATGACTTATCTACTTTTCTACTCCACTTCCTTGTTAATACATGATACCTGGCTATACAGCCTTGAAGCTGGTGTTTTATGAATAAAAGGAAAACTTTCCAGTCTCAGGATTTCCACCATAAGGGTGAGTATTTGGCCCTATATTCATTTAATAATCCTCCAAATGGCTGGTGTCTTTACTCCTCCAGTCTTCCTTCCGTGCTCTATGTGATTGAGGAAACTGCTTTCAAAACACATCATTTGCTCTAATCTGTTTTATTCTGAAGGGAAAATTATTTATCCTTTGGAACTGGTTTTTTTTTGTTGTTGTTGTTTTTTGTTTGTTTTATTTTTAATCAATCATATCTTGAAGTTGCTCCTCTTAAGAACGGCAGACAAACTTTCATCCAGAGGGACCTTGACAGGCTGGAGAAACAGGCTGACAGGAATCTTATAAAGCTCTTCAAAGACAAGTTTGAAGCCCAGTCTCTGGGCAAGAACAAATCCAAACACACTGAGGGCTGCCTGGCTGGAAAGGAGCTTGGCAGAAAAGGATCTGGGGGTCCTGGTGGACACCATGCTGAGCAATGTGCACTTGCTGCAAAGAAGGCCATTGGTATCCTGGGCTGCATTAGGCAAAGTATTGCCAGAGGGTCAAGAGAGATGATCCTTCCCCTCTTTTCAGCACTGGTTTTGCCTGAGCTGAAGTACTGTGTCCAGTTTTGGGTGCCTCAGTACAAGGGAGACAAAGACACACTGAAGAGAGTCCAACAAAGGGCCAGAAAGATGAAGGAGGGAGTGGGGTGCCTCTCCTATGAGGAAAGACTGAGAAAGCTGGAGCCTGTAGAAGAGGAGGCTCTGGGGGCATCTTAGTGTAGCTAAGTACATCTGAAGGGACTATGCAAAGAGGACAGGGTCAGGTTCTTTTCAGTGGTGCCCAGTGACAGGGTAAGTGACAATGAACACAAACCGAAAGGCAGGAGTTTCCTGTAAACATCAGGAAACACATTCTCACTGTGCAGGTGACTGAGCACTGACACAGGTTACCCAGAGAGATGTCGCGGAGTCCCTTTCTTAGAGATATCCAGAGATATCTTAGAGATACCATCTGGTTACAGTCCTGAACAGTGTGCTTGAGCTGGGGGTGTCAGACCTCCAGATCTCTTCCAGCCTCTGTGACTCTGATTCTGAGAGATGACTGACAGCTTTTTTAAATGAAACCAAAGGAGTATCAGCATTTCTGTTACTGTCAAACTACATATTCATGTGTGATTTACCGTACAATAGAAAATATTTTCTACAGGAAAAGAGACTAGCCTTGAAAGTCAATCTTCTGTACAAGCCTTGGAAGTATCAGTTCTGTTCCCAGTGCGTAGCATTTGTCCTTTATAGCACTGTGAAAATAAGACTTATTCTGACTATAAAGATAGGGAAGGAAACAAAATTTATCAATTCAGCCTAATGATTTTATTTGCTGTAAGAGAAATCTCACAGTCTGCAAGACAGCCAAGTTCTTCGCCAGCCAAGGAGTGGCAAGAGGCAGTAGTAGGACTTGACTTCAGTAAGCCTGAAGACCTATTCCACTCAACTCCATACCCCTCTGCCAGAGGCTGTGTGTCCAGTATAGTGGAAGAAACATCAGCATATCAGTTCTGATTCTCATCTTTCTTATTTTGTAGCCAAGCAACCATAGTAATGGTGGTCGCATGACAAGGTCAGACTGGGAATACCATAAGGTCACACACTGTCAGTCCTGTGCTACAGTGCCATGGCTGCATGCAGAAGAGGTAACAGAAAACTGAGTAGTGGTGGTTACCCTCTCAGACAGCAGAATAATCAGACATCACAAGGACCTTAAACCAGATGTACCATTTCTGTTGTAGGCATGGTAATAGAAAACAGACCTTTCAAATAAAAAATATACGTAATACTTTTAGCACCTGTAATACATACTGCAGTGAGAGAGAGGCCCAGGAAATCTCTCTGTCATAGGTTTGCTGTAGACACTGTGAATGACTTCAGACAAGAGTAACATCCTGTGATAACTTTTTTTGGGGGGGGAGGGGGGGGGAAGGGGGAAGGGGGAAGGGACGGGAAAACAAACACATAAATGTAATGAACTATTTCAAAGTGAATAAATATGATGAAAGCTGTTATTTGTATCAGAAACAATATAATCCTCAGGTCTACAGCTCTGTGCTTGCTAAACTAGATACAACTAAGATTTTAGGGACATAACATAACAGCTTTAGCAGGGGGAAAAAAAAAAGCCTACAAAATAAAAGCTATAAAGGAAAGACACCTTCCTTTATCCCTCCCAGAGAATCCATAATATGATTTACAAGCCTAGTACATGTACACTGTTAGAAACGATGTGTTTTCTAACTTCTGGAAAGGGAAAGTGTCTGGTCTAGGGGGAAACCTTATATCAATTAAGAGAATGGAGCAATTTCTATGTGGATCAAGCACATTTATAAAAAGATACGGATTCCAAGCAGCTGCGCAGTTACAGAACACTGGCCATTGCTGTTCCCAGTAAAGTTTGAAAGAACGCAAGCGGCTATCTCAGAATCCATTTGTCACTGTGCAAAACCCCATCAGTGGTTCAGGCCGTGACTCAACAGTTCCCAAGGAACACAAGGAATAGAAGGAAGACCTGGAGAACTACAGGCCAGTCAGTCTTACTCCTGCGTTCAGCAGGACTATGGAGCAGATCCTCCTGGAAACATGGGAAACAAAGAGAGAATTTGTGACAGCCAACACAGCATCAGCAAGGGCAAATCGTGCCTGACAAATTTGGTGGCTTTCTATCATGGGGTTACAGCATCAGTGGATAAGGGAAGAGCAACTGATGTCACCTAGCTGGACTTGTGAAAAGCGTTTTATGCTCTCCTGTATGACATCCTTGTCTTTAAAATGGAGAGACGTGGATTTGTCAGATGGACCACATGATGGGTAAGAAATTGGTTGGATGGTTACGCTTAAAGAGTTGCAGTCAACAATGTCCAGGTGGAGAGTAGTGGTCAGATGTGTTCCTCAGGGATCAGCATTGGAACCGGAACTATTTTACATCTTTCTTGGTGACACGGACAGTGAGTTTGTGTGCACTCATCAAATCTGTGGATGACACCAAGTGGTCGATGTGCTGGAGAGAAGGGTAGATGCCATCCAGAGGGATCTTGACAGGCTTGACAAGGTGGGACCATGTGAGCCCCATGGCGTTCAACAAGGCCCAGGCACGAATACAGGCTGAGCGGAGAAAGGATTGAAAGCAGCCCTAAGTTGGACTTGAGGGAGCTGATTGATTAAAAACTCAACATGAGTGAGTAATGTGCACCTGCAGCCCAGCAAGCCAACCATATCCTGGGTTACATCAAAAGAAGTGTGACCAGGAGGTTGATGGAGGTGATTCTCCTCTTCTACTTAATTCTCTTGTGACCCCACAGAGAGCATTCTTACCGTGCTCAGCTCTGGGAACCCCCAGCAGGACGTGAAAGCTGGAGTGGTTCAGCCTAGAAAAAGGGAGGCACTGGGGAGACCTTAAAGTGGCCTGCCAGTACCTAAAGTGGGCCTACAGGAAAGCTGGAGCGGGACTCTTCTTCAGGAAGAGTAGTGATAGAACAAGAGGTAGTAGCTTTAAACCAGAAGAGGGTGAATTTCAATTATGCATTAGGAAGAGGTTACCCAGAAATATTGTGGAAGTGTTTGGGCCAGGTTGAATGGGTCTTTGAGTAACATGATGTAACAGAAGGTGCCCCTTCCCATGGCAGAGGAGTTGGAATTAGATGATCCTTAAGGTCCCTTTAAATCGAAACCATTCCATTAAAAAAAAACAAAACAAAACAAAACAAAAAACCTCATCTATTCTAGACTGCAGATAACTGAGTACAATGCAACTGTAAATCCATCCTTTACAGTTTCCCAGTAGTCAGACAGACTCTTTAAGGAGGAGGAACAGGTTGTCCCCCTTTGCTGTAAAATGAGCCAGCAGAGAAGAAGACCAGTCTGGCTGAACAGGGAGCTTTTGCTGAGGCTCTGGGAAAGGAAGACATCTTTGGAAGAAGGATCAGGCAACTTGGGAAGAGCACAAGGATGTCTCTAGTACAAGGATTTGTCTAGAGGGAAAATTAGAAAGGCAAAAGCCCAGTAAGAACTTAACCTGGCCACCACTGTTAAAGATGGAAGATGTTATATAGCATATGATGATGTTTATATGCTCCCTCTTGGCAGACTGGGGGACAGGAGGCTGTAGAACAGTCCTGCAGAAAGGGATCTGGAGTTCTGGTTGACAGCAAGCTGAGTAAGAGTCAGCAGCTGAACTAGGTGTCTGCTATCTGTTCTTCCAGCCTTACCATTCTGAGATAGATCTATGGTTGCTCATTTGTTTTATCAGGAGTGTTAACAGTACTGTTGCTCATGTGTGCATGGCCAGGTCGAAGGTCGGAGATGAGAGAAGGAAGGTGTGGGCATGAGCAGGAGAAGCACGCTGTCACACCTTGATGGTGTGGCAGCAGTGGGGGCAGACTGCATTACTTGCTGTCCTGGTCTGCATGCAGCCTGCCGGCTCTAAGTCTTACTGTAGATTCACTAGCTATACCTAGCTATAAATGGCTGTAGATCTACTAAGACAATGGCATGGAAAAACCAGTTGCACCCTTAGGCTAGGTGCAATTAGATTAGGTTAACTGTGCCAAGCAGAGGTCAGGTAGTAAGTCAGTCAAGTCTTAATACATGACCAAACCCTGGTACAGTGTTCGTTCTTGCAAACCAACAGTATACATGCGTAAAATCTTTGATCAGTGCAGTCTTACAAGGACAGATGTAAATGCAACAATTACCTAGGTACGGTGACAATTTTCAACAGGAAATAGCAATTCTGAATTGTATAAAGACTGTAGTGCAGATTCTGCCCTCTACTCTGCTCTCATGAGACCCTGCATCCAGTTCTGGCACCCCTAGCACATGCAGGACATCAAGCTATTGGAGCAGGTCCATAGGAGGGCCACAAAGACGATTGGAGGGGTGAAGCACCTCCCCTTCAAGGATAGGCTGAGAGAGTTGGGGCTCCTTAGCCTGGAGAAGAGAAGGCTCTGGGGGGACCTTATAGCGGCCATCCAGTACCTGATTGGGGCCTACAGGAAAGCCTGAGAAGGACTTTTTAGAAGGGCATGTAGAGACAGGACTGTATCCTGGGTTGCAACAAGAGAAGTATAACCAGCAGGTTGAGGGAGGTGATAGATATGTATCTGCCTCTCCATACATACTCCATACAGTTCCCTAAGCTGCTCCTTATGAGGCTTGTGTTCCAGACCATTCTTTGGACATACCTGGGGCCTTAATGTCTTTCTTGGCACTTGCTTATATTTAACTTCATGTAGTTGGCGATTTTCCAGCCCATCAACCTGTCATGAGGAAGTCAACAGATTCTACCAATGTAATATTGTCCTTCTCAGTATGCCTTCATGTCCTGCATCTAGGTAATTTTTGGAAATTAAATAGGACAAGCCCTAAAACGGAAACCAGTGTAACCTCTCTATTATCCGTTCAACAGCATGATGTAACCTCATTTACTATAACCCTTTCAGCATGACCTGTCAGCCAACTGTTCACTGATCACACTGTCTTTACCAGTATGCTGGACATTTTGTCCAGTACAATACTGTGAGAGACAGTATAGAAAGCTTAAATGAAATCCTAAAAGATTACATCAGCTGGCTTCCCTGGGTCAATTGGTGACTAATCTTGTCATGAAAGGAAATAAAGTTTGTTAAACAGGACTTTCCCTTCATTAACCTGCATTGGCTGTGACAGCATTGTCTTTCAGGTGTTTTTCAGTAGCTCCCAAAATAGCCTTCTCCATAATTTTACTGGGCACTAAAGTGAAATTGGTCTGTAATAACCAGGGTGTCCTTTCCTATCCTTCTTGAAAATGGGACGGTGTTTGCCAGCCTCCCATTGACTCAAGGGTCTCAAAATTCCAAAGACTGCTGAAAAATAATTGTTGACATCAGCAAGTTCTTTGAGTACCCTAGCATGAATCCCACTGGGCCCAAGTCTCACATGCATCCAGCCAGAGCAGCAAATCCCACACAAGTTGAGGGTTGGCTGGGAGTTTATCATTATTGCAGTCACGGTCTTCTAGCTCTGAGGCTCCCAGAGAGCATCATCAGTGCTGAAGACAAAGGTGAAGAAGGCATTAAACGTCTCTGCTCTATCTGCATCCCTATTTGTGAGATGACTATCCTCATCAAGCAGTGAACCAATGTGATCTCTGGTCCTCCACTTGCTGATAACATATTTTGAAAAGTCCTTTTTGCTGTCTCCCACAGGACAAACCAACTTCAATGCTAATTGAACTTTGGCTGCACAGATTTTCTCCCTACAATGGTGAACAACATCTGTGTAGTCCTCCCATGCCCCCAAACCTTGGGGCCCCAGTGCCATACACTTTCTTTTTCCATGTAAGGTCAGGAAGGTCCTTGCTCAGCTAAGCTGGCCTTCTACTCCACCTCTCTGACTTGTGACAATTTGGAATTGCCTGTTCCTGTGCTCTTAAGAGGTGGCGCTTAAAAAGTGATCAGTACTGATGGACCCTGAGTGACTGCTATTGCAGGATTAGTGCAGTAACGTGAATTGGACAGCGGAGGCTCCAAGACCTGAGAGAAAGACTAGCAGCTGTACTTTACCTCCTTCCCCACTTCTCCCCCGCCCCAGACTTCCCCCTCAAGTAAAACAAAAACTAAGCCTCTAGTACTCTTGTCATAACATCAGGCTGTTTCCCCCTCTTATATCTGTTTACTATTCTAGAGAGTTTTGGATGTAGTGCTGCAGGAGAAGAGATCTGGAACTTCTGATCCTGTCAAAGCCCCTAAGAACCAGAAACCACATGAGGAAAACCTGTTATGGGAAAACACATTGCTTATACTTGCTGCTTTTTTCCCCTGAGCAGAAAAGAAGGAAAATTACTCCATGGTGACCAATCTGTCAACATAAAGTACTCTCTGGTATTAAAGCACTATTTTAGATATTAGGTGCACCTCAAATTTTTATAGCAGTATGTTGTCATCCAATGATGATATCAGTTCTCCCAGTTACCACCACTTCTTACAGCACCTTCCTGTTCTTCACTACATAAGGTCTCAGCTCTTCCCAGTGAACGAAGAATAATAAAATTACATGAAATTCTTACCTTCTTTGTCAGGAAAGAAGAGGCTTAAAACAATACTAACTTATCTTTTTTCCTTCACTTGCTTTTATTCCCTTTTCAGATATCCTTAAGAAGGATCTCCCCGTGGAAAGCAGGGACTTTGAATGTTACCATGTCGCAAAATAGCTGTAAGTCCATACAAAAACAGGAGCTGACAGCTGTCAGAATTCTGTGGGGCTGCTGATGGCAGTTTACACTGCCCTGTGAGCCTCATGCCAAAGTCAACTGTTAAGACTGGATTCTGGAACAGGGAAATGGCTGGCTACTATAATCTGCAACAACAACCACCACCACCTCTATTTCTTAGTAAGCCACCAAATCCAGAAGAGCTGTTTAGGAAACATGCTATTTACAAACCACATAAAGGCAAAAAAATCTTCGATCTCCCTCATAAACACAGTAGCCCTGTGTATGAGAACAGTTGAATCATGGCCTGAACCTCTGATGGACCACCTGAGGCAAGCACTGAGTCAGCCATGGGAGAACAGGTGAAGGCAATTCACCTGTGTGACTGGAAGGGATGGAGCCAGGCTCCACTCCTAGACCCCATTTTAAGGGCTGACTGCCACTGGGGAAGGATCTCTCTCTGGAGATGGCTCCTCTTGGAGTCTTTTTCAGTGAGCCCAGGACATGGGTAAGCTTTCTATTTGTCTCCGATTATCCCTCTCTAACGCGATAATCTTTCCAGCCTAGCTTTTCTATAAACTTATTGATTATACTCATTGTGTACTCAATCAATGTAGACTCATTGATTATACACCCTGATTCTCTAACCGTTGTTTCTCTGCCTGCTGGATTTACTCATGAATGTCATGCTTGTGTCAAAGTAACCAGAACGTACCTGAGTAAGTTCACTTCTTCCATTCTTGATCACACTGAAGACTGGAAACAAAACTTCAGATCATCTAGCCACTGAATGTTATAGCTTGTCTCCATCATGGGCTTTAGAAGGCACCTGTATTTCAACTGTGTTCTGGGCTGCATTAAAAAACTGGTGGCCAGCAGGGAGAGGGAGGTGACTGTACCCCTTTATTTGCTCTTGTGAGGCCCCATCTGGAGTACTATGTCTGGGCCTAGGGCCCCAGTACAGGAAGGACATGGAGCTCTTGGAGCGGGTCCAGAGGAGGGCCACTAAGATGATTGGAGGGCTGGAGCACCTCTCCTATGAGGAAAGGTTGAGGGAACTGGGCTTTAGTTTGAAGGAGAGAAGGCTCTTGGGAGACCTCATTGTGGCCTTCAAGTACTTGAAGGGAGCGTATAAACAGGAGGGGGAACAGCTTTTTACGAGGGCGAATAGTGATATGACAAGGGGGAATGGTTTTAAACTGAGAAAGGGAAAGTTTAGGTTAGATATTAGGAGGAAGTTTTTCACACAGACAGTGGTGACACACTGGAACAGGTTGCCCAAGGAGGTTGTGGATGCCCCATCCCTGGAGGCATTCAATGCCAGGCTGAATGTGGCTCTGGGCAGCCTGGTCTAGTGGTTGGTGACCCTGCACAATAGCGGGGGGGTTGAAACTAGGCAATCACTGTGGTCCTTTTCAACCCACGCCATTCTACGATTCTGTGACATCGAGCCTTTGACCGCAACTCTTTGAGTGCAACCACCCAGCCAATTCCTTATCCAGAGAGTGGTCCATCCATCAAATCCATTTTTCTCCAATTTGGTGTCCAGAATGTCATCCAGGACAACGTCAGACGCTTTGCACAAGTCCAGGTAGATGATGTCAGTTGCCCTTCCTTTATCCACTGATGCTGTAACTACATCATAAAAGGCCAGTAATAATAATAATTCCAGTTCCAATACTGATCCCTGTGGAACACATCCGACCACTACTCTCCACCTGGACATTGTTGACTGCAACTCTTTAAGCGTAACCATCCAAGCAATTTCTTACCCATCATGTGGTCCATCTGACAAATCCATGTCTCTCCATTTTAAAGACAAGGATGTCATACAGGAGAGCATAAAGCGCTTTTCACAAGTCCAGCTAGGTGACATCAGTTGCTCTTCCCTTATCCACTGATGCTGTAACCCCATGATAGAAAGCCACCAAATTTGTCAGGCACGATTTGCCCTTGCTGATGCTGTGTTGGCTGTCACAAATTCTCTCTTTGTTTCCCATGTTTCCAGGAGGATCTGCTCCATAGTCCTGCTGAACACAGGAGTAAGACTGACTGGCCTCCAGGTCTTCCTTTTATTCCTTCTTGAAGAGTGTGGTTTTATTTCCCCTTTTCCAGTCAGCAGGAATTTCACCAGACTGCCATGAGTTCTCAGATATGATGGATAGTATCTTAACAAATTCATCCACCAGCTTCCTTGATCCTCGGATGCATCTCATCAAAGTCCCAGGGCTTGTGCACCTTCAGCTTCCTTATATAGTCTCAAACCTGATCTGGAGTTCTTCATTCTCTCCAGTCTGTTTCTTTGCCTTCTGCAACTTGTATGATGTGGCGAGAGCACTTGCTGGTGAAGCCTGAGGCAAAGAAGTCACTGAGTACCCTAGTTTTTTCCATATCCTGGATAATCAAATCTCTCATTTCCTTCAGTGGAGAGCCCACATTTTCTCCTAGCCTTCTGTTTATCACTGATGTACTTAAAGAAATTTTTCTTGTTGCCTTTGATGTCTCTGGCAAGCTTTAGTTCTATCAGGGTTTTAGTGTTCTTAATCTGATCTCTGACAGCTCAGACAGTCTCTCTGTATTTATCCCCGGTCACCTGCTCCTGCTTCCACCTTCTGTAGGCTTTTTTTTTTTTTTTTTTTTTTTTTTTTTGTGAGTTTGGCCAGGAGTTTCATGTTCTTGTGGGCCTTCTGCCATTTTTGCCCAACCTCCTCTTTGTTTGGATGCTTCACTCCTGAGCTTGGAGGAGGTGATGCTTCAATATTAGCCAGCTTTCTTTGCTCCCTCCAAAGATTTATCCCATTGTACTCTACAAGGAAATCCCTGCAGAGCTCCAAGTCTTCTCTCCTGAAATTCAAGGTTGTGACCTTGCCTTTCATACTGCCTTCAGGATCTTAAACTCCACCAATTCGTGGTCATTGCAGCCAAGGCTGCCTTTGAGCTTCACATTCTCCACCAGCCTCTCTTTATCAGTGGGAATGAGGTCCAGTATAACAGCTTTCTTCGTTGGCTCCTCTATCTCTTGGAGAAGGAAGTTATCATCAATGTACTCCAGGGTTAATTATGCCTTGCTGAGTTGTCCCTCCAACACATATCAGGGTGGCTGAAGTCTCCCATGAGGACCAGAGCTTGTGAATGTAAGGCTGCTCCTCTCAGCTCACAGAGGGTCTCATCTGCTCAGCCTTCTTGGTTGAATGGCCTGTGGCAACTCCTCACTATAGTGTCACTTGTTCCTGCACTCCCTTTAATTCTGACCCATAAGATCTTTGTTGACTTCTTATCCATCTCTAGACAGAATGCCATGCAGTCCAGCTGGTCATTGACACAGAAGGCAACATGTCCTCCTCATCGCCCATCCCTGTCTCTCCTAAAGAGCCTGTATCCTTCCATTCCAGCTCTCCAGTCATGGGTGTCATCACATCGCATCTCCATGATATCAATAATTGCCTTGCAGACATGCAAACATCTGTAACTCCTTTATTTCCCATGCTATATGCATTTACATAGAGATGTTTAAGTTGGTCTGTGATGAAGCTGACTTATTGGCAGCAAATAAATTGAGTCTAATTTTTATAAAGTAGATTTACAGTTGCTGAGGAATGGTCTGTTTCATCACAATTTTGAGAAATTTCACAACACAAAAAGAAAATCCACACAGAAAGGCAACAATTCTTTTAACAGTCTCTCAAGAGCTTACTTTAGGAAAACATTTTACCTAAGATAAACATATATAAGATGTTGTTTGTCCAAACAGTTGTCTTTCTATAGTTTAATGTTTGTCTCATCTGGCCTCTGTTGGAATCCCTTGATCTCCATCCACACTGTGCTCTTTGTGAACTTCACATCCTTGGCAAAAAAATGTTTTTCCGTAAGGAAGCTAAAGAAACCTTATTTCCTGCAAATAGGCGCTCCTTATCCACTCATCTCCCAACTTATTTCTGAGTTCCACCAAGAATTCTTCATAGGTTTTTATTAATAATCACACAGTACAGTTAGTCTGGAGACCAAACAGTACACACGTAACACAAGCCAGTTAGCTAAGTAAGCTGCTAGCAAGGAGAAATAATAACAACTGAGATCTAGCTTCTTCACTTTCAATAAATAGTTAAATTCTCTGTCCTACCAAATGTCAGTTTTTCAAGAAATTTATAAGAATACAAATGTGTATATTGTATAAATACTTCCACTGTTATTTGAAATTAAACTTGGTTATATAAGCCCAAAACTTATCAATAGGGTACACAGACAAGATACCGTGGCAGCTTCATTTCCCTAGAAAATCAGGTTAAAATTTCCTCAGGTAATGAACGAGAGTATTTGTTCAGTCCAAATATCACTCAAGTGATGCTCCCACAAACCTGGAACAAACTATTCCAAAAGGATACACACCAAAGGAGTCAAGGGGGGTTTTAACCAGTGTCATTTTGTAATGATTTCCATGAAGCTGTTGTAGAAGTAAGCCTTGGTTTTGGCAGGATTCCCATTGCCTCTTCTTTGTACATATGCTCTTATATCTACAGGAGGAGGAAGAAGCTGCATTGCTGGAACTGCTAAGGTGATTGCATATCAGATGACAATCTCTTGCATGCTGAAGGTGTAGATTATCAAACTCAATATTAAATAGTTAACCACTTCAGTGTCATTAAAGTGTCGTAAATAAATAGATAAGAATTTGACAAGGAGAAATCACTGTAGCTTTTTTAAGGATTTGAATTTTAACCTCCAGTCCTTTGTCTCCATAGCAATGTCAAGAAATTGACATGGAAATTCAGGTTTATTTTTATATCTCAGTTTTTGTCACAAACCTCCTAAAAAGGAGTTGAGCATATTTTCCTTTCTGAGACCCACCTTGTTTCTCTTTGTGGGAAGACTGATACACATAAAAGACTCAAATTTTTAAAATGATTCCTGAACATCCAGCTAGCTGTCTGTTTTTTTATGGGAAATGTACATCTAGGGAGACTCCTAAGCTTATGTTGACTTAGGCCCTACAGACAATATGTCCAGTTTTCAACTAAGAAGAATTTCAACTATTTCAATTGATATAAATGGGTGACTCCACATATCAAAAGTCACATCAATCACTACAATTTTCTATGTCAAAGTATTCCAATGTGAGATTCTGAGAAATGAGTGAGAGTTTTTAATCTTGCTCCTTGTAAGAGAGGCTTTTAAAAAAGCAGTCCTGTACTAATTCCTTTAATGCATCTATAATGCACACATCTTGTTCACAAACAAAGAGGAATTAAACTTTATTTGACTTTAAAATACAGGAAAATATAAAGCTACTTTCCTCTAACTTAAGTGTTGATATAGAGGACTGGGGCCCAAGTCCCATAGTAATGGCAGAAAAAAGATTGCTTCTGAGATCCTCAGATTCTCCAGGTGCAACGAAACGGGAGATGGAAAACTAGAGGAATGCATTGCTTCCTGTTGATCAAAGAATGGGCCTATAAAGCAGAAAGATGGCTCAGAGACATTTTTTCTTCAGTAAAATAATGAACTTGATATGACAAAACATATCTTCCACTAAAAAAAAATTAGAAAATGTTTCACTTTTTCATGAAAATTTCACACTAAGAAATGAAATATCCTTTAATTGAAATCCTTATCTATGTCTCCCTTTAAGTTCATATGCTAATATAAAAATTCTGTTAGAAATCATGGCAGAAAATGAGTGTCAGATATATAGGAAGCAGAAACAAACAAAGATTTTGAATTTGTTTATTTCTACATGTTCTAGGCTCACCTTCATTAAAACTGTACACGTATTGTCACAGTACTAGTATTCCATTAAAATATATTTGAAAAAATCTAAAAAGTTTGAGATGAAATTTGACACTTGAGGCTTGAATTAGTCTCTTGGTACTGGATGAGAAGTGACAGGTAGCACAGAGATTCTTTGAACAATTTTGAAAATGACAGTCTGCTTTTTTTGATTCAATAAAATACAAAGATTCATCAGATAATTTCTGAATAGAATGGTGACGATTAAAACAAGCTATAAAAATGAACTTCACAGTAATATTTAGAGTAGCTCTGAGTGGATCAAGATTTTATGTTAGGTTCTGTGAGAGCAATGTGACTGTGATGAAATACAAGGTGAGGAGAACCAGTGTGAGTGTCTCAGGTGAAACTGTGGTGAGCTGAAGCCAAGCTGTTGCCCAAGATCCTGGCGCAGAAACCAGTGGGAAATAGTGTTGCTCTTTCTTCTTTATCTACTTCTAGCAGTAATTATTAGGATAATACTCAGAATAACAGTATGTGTGCATGCATGTGAATGAGAATGCATTAAAAGCTTTCACTGGCAGATTATCTCTAGTTATAAAGTAAGTCTAGCAGTATTACAGTGTTGGGTGTTCCTTTGACAGTAAAACTAACATCTACTTTGAAAGTGAATATCTTTTAAGAAATCTGATTTGAATATAATGCCTAGGCCAGAGGCCTGTGACACAGGAAAAATGATCACAAAAAGAGCAAGAAGGAATGGTCTAAGAGAATGAGTAACACCTCTTAAGTTCAGATGATGCCTAGATATCACCGCATAGAAGTCAGAGACAGACACTTAAATTTTAGCTGATGCCACTATAAATCTTTACCAATGAGACATAATTGATTTCATGAGGAAATATTGATATAGAGGAGGCATTTATTAAGTGTAAATTAGTAATGAGCACTGACCAGTTTTTTGGACTGGATCAATTTTCTGCTTCCTTTTTCTCTGTGGGCCTTTAAACATGAAGGGACTATGCTGATTCCAGATAAACTGCTTTTGAAGCAATTTAAGGGCTGAACTATTAGATAAAAGCAAAAACTCTCCAAAATAAATTATACACATTATTTTTTTTTACTCACTTGGCTTTGCTAGATAATGATCAACGAAACATCATTATCATTACATGCTATGGCGTCAACAACTTCTGAGATTAACCACTGATTAACCATTTGTGAGCAAGTGCTGGAGCTGGTAAAAACAAATTTCAGTGGAGAATTTAAAAAAAGTTTCAATACATTAAATTACACCAGCAGTCCTGGTGATGAATGACATGGAAAAGACCAGGGTACTCAATGTGTTCCTCACTTTCATCACTACTGGTAAAATCAGCCTTCAAGAACTCCACATTCCTGAGAACCAAGAAGCGTGGTCAGGGAATACTTATTCTCACTTGGAGGAAGATTACACTGGGGAATATTTTAAACAGACTGGACATACATACATCCATGGAGCCTGACAGAATGTATCAACAAGTGCTGAGGGTGTTGGCCAACGTCACTGCAGGACCATTCTGTAGTTTTTGATCATGTTGACTGGAGGAGATTCCTTAGGACTGGAAGAAAACAGATATCAATTCTGTATTCAAGAATAGCAAGGACGCTCAAGGGAAATATAGCCCAGTCAATCACACCTCAATTCCTGAGAAATTCACTGATTAAATAATCCTGGAAACCACTTCCAGGATTACGTCCTTATGAAGAACAAGATGACCATGAGTAATCACCATGGAATTACAAAATTGTGCTTAAGAAAACTGATCTAGTTTTCTAGATCTGATAGTGTAACTGAGTTGGTGGATGAGGGAAGAGCAGTGCATGTTGTTGGTCTTGACTTTACAGATAGACTTTTGATGGTATGTCACATATATAAGCTGATGAACTATGAGTTAAATAATTGGATAGAGAGGAGGTCAGAAAGCTGAGGAGGAAAGAGGAGGTCAGAGCAGAGGCCCAGTAAATTTCTTTGACTGTTTTCTGTGTGAGCACCTTTGAGTCTTTGCAGAGAAGCCAATTCTGAATCTCTTATTTATGCTAACAGTTCTATTTTATGTACACAAACTTCTTTCATGAAAAGATACAGAGGTTCATTTTTATATTTTGAGGAGAGATTTTACAGCTTTTGTTCCAGAAGTCCTCTTGAAGTTCATTAGATGATGTAGGGCATGGTTGTCCAACATTTTGGCTTGCCTGGGCTGCATTGAGCAAACAGGAATTGACATGGATTGCATATAAAATATATGATGAACTTAATGTATACAAGTAACAAAACTTATTTTTTATGTTCTTTTTTTTTTATAATTAAAACATAAAAAACAGGGAGCAACAAAAACATAAATCTAGTGGGTTGTTTTGCCTTGTTTTTGTGAAACTAATGTATCAGGCTAGTTCAGTGGCAGTGGTTTCCATTCCTAGTGAGTTCTCAAGGTGTTCATCAGAGATTTTTGATGAAATATTATTCTTCCTGTGCTTTATCCTCGACAGTAATTGTTCACAAATGTACATACTGTCAAAAAGGGATATTTTTCTCTAGTAAGATAAGGCTTATGAAAGTCTGGTAAAGAGACATGACCAAACTTTTCTTTGAAATGAGTGTCTGATTGCAACTATATACATTCCATGTGAAAATTTGCAAGTAATATATTTATGTCACCTGAAAATGGAGTCACAAATGAAATATATCTATATGTATATAGATATATATTTAAATCTTGAAACCTTTTCTCAACTTTTTAAATCAAAATGGAAAGCACAGCTGCATATTTTTCACTGTTCACAGGACTGTGTTTAGCCAGTGTATCAAAATGCATGAAATTATTTCACATAACTTGAACTTGCCATAATAGAAGTTTCATTTCAAATGCTGTTATTGTCTGAAACATAGCACAGATAAGGTGATTTTCACCTTGAAGTGCATGTTTAACTCATTTAAATGAGTGGTCAAATCCACCAAAAATGCTAAATCTGTGAGCCATTCTTAATCTTCACATTCTTAATCTTCACATTCTCTCACAAATTTTCATTTTGTTTGTATTAAGGACTTGATGTCACTTCATCATGTTTTTTTTTAGCATTTTACCATGACTTAGCTGCCTTCCTTCAGAATAGTAAATGATGGCCCCCTAATCATCATCCATTCTTATAAGGAACTCCTAGAACTGGTGATGATTCTGTCCCTTGGACTTTATGAAGTTCAAAGTTTTGATGATGATTTGCATGATACTATGCATTTTTAAAGCTTGTGCATATAAATTGACTTGATGTCTAACACAGTGACATTTCATCAAATGTGAGTTACTGGTGCTAACTGCATCATCTTCTACTAATTTTTTAAGTCCCTCTTTGTTACTAACCATCATCATGGCACCAACAAGTAGCTATACCAGATATGTTGACAAAGAAAATCGCTTTAATGCATTTTTTTAATGCTTCACACAAATCAAGAGATTTAGTTGTGTCTTTCAGTCACACAATGAAGCCGTTTCTTCAATGGCATTATATTCATTATCAATACCTCTAATGAAAGTGGCAAGCTGAGCCATATCTGCAGCACTTTGATCTATCGCCAAAGCATAAAATTTGAAATTAGTGGCTTTACTCTCCAAATCTTCTTTGATAGATTTTCCTGTTTCTTCATTTCACCTGGCTATAGTCTACTGAGACAAACTGATTTTAGAAAAACCCATTTTTTTATCAGGACACATCTGTTGTACTTTCTATCCATTGCTTAACAAACTCACCATCAGGAAATGGTCTTGATTTTTCTTCCAGATTTGTTATCACATAACTAGCTTCTATAACAGAGTCCATTTGTGTTTTCACTTTTTAAAAAATATTTTGTTGAGATGAGACCTTTTTCAGTTCCGCTCCTTTCTTTATGAAGCATTTCTTGATACACATTGAATTTGGCAGCATGTTTCTGGAGATAACATCTTTTCAAATTGTAATATTTGAAAACTGACATGATTTCCTTGCAAATTAAGCATAGTGCCTTATTATTGTCGGTACTGTGTCCCAGGACTGGGCCAGGCAACAAGGAATAGCAGAGTGCCACCATGATGCTGGGGCAGCAGAGGCTGAGGGCCACAGTGCAAGCTATGCTGGGCTTAGGGGAATAAAAATTTTCTGAATATTTTTTTCACTGTGCAGTCTTCAAAATCTGGAAACCAGGATCTGAAATGATTCTAGCAGGCTTCCTATTAGTTGGACCCCTATGGCCTTAATAAAGCTCCAAACAAGAAGCTTTACGGACATTTTATTCCTGTTGACATTTATTTTTCCACAAAGTACTATGTACTTTTAGACCCCTATAAACACAAGCAAAATAAATAAATAAATAAATAATAAAATCACTTGTTCCAGTTAAAACTGTTAGATTGACATTTGGCTGTTATTAACACACTGACATAACTGCTGAATAAAATTAAAGAACTATACTTAGTCTGATTGAAGATCCAACAGAACCTATGGAAAGACCTGTTTTCACTTAAGTAGGCTTTGGAACAAGACATAAATCTACGGGTATATCAATAATGTAAATGTCTGTATAAACTGGTAGCATGGGAGCACATTCATATATGTTTCCTGGTAACATAAGGTGTCCTACTTGAGTGGAAATTAATGCTAGTGACATACTGCTTTCTATTTTCTTATACCTTTCCTTTTTTTTTAATCTAAGATATTGTGAGTATTGTCTTATTGTAGCTTTGTTTTTCTCTTGCCTATATTTGTTGTTGGCATTTCCTTAAATTTTTGGGGTCTAGTATGACGGTCATCAGAAGAGAGTCAAGGAAGTAAAATGTTTCTCATACAGAGTCCATGTTTTCTGTCTTAATGTATTTTTGTAAACTGTCCTACTACTGAGATTGTATACTTACTATATTTAACCCTGAAAAGATTGACTGAAACCCTTTTGGCTGTGGTAGATTTCAAGAAAACCATGTATTTTTGGTGTGAAGCTGTAAAATATTTAATTGTCTTATTAGGAACTTTAAATTAATCTGTATTCATAGATTCATATGACGTTTTTGGAATGATTTGGTAGTGGGATGTTTTGACCATTTGTTAAACGTTTTTAAGTGTTCATCTCTCTTTCTAGATAGTATTTTTCACATCATGCCTATCACCAGCACATAAAAGTACTTCAGAAATTCAATGAGTATCAGATTCAGCATATCAGTGAAACCCCAGTGGTTTCAAATGAAGCAGATTTATGCCTCTTCCTAATTTTTCTCCTACACTATGACAAATCCAAAAGTAAGGTCCTTTGTTCTGCATTCCTTCTGTCACAGAACATTTACTAACTTAGAAGAAAAAAAAGTTAGAGAACTATAGATTTGCAGGTCAAATTGGTATCTTATGACTTTGCTAAACATAGATGCTTGACTAGTGAAAAAAGCTTTAAAGGTATTGACAAATTTTGCCTGGTGCATTTCTAAGACCTCTCAGAGCAAAACAGAACTTAAAATCACTAAGATGAAAATTAATAAAACAGGAAAAGAAATTTTGGCAGGTGTTATGTTTTGCTTTTCTTAAGACACAGCAAAAGATACCTAATCTACAATATTTTCACTCTTGTCACTCTCAGTTCACAAAATTTTCATTGTTTAGAAAATCTTCATAAATGCACACTGTAGTATGTGCAGCATTACACAAACAGAATGAGGAGTTTAAGCAATAAAAATGTACTAACAGCGAGTTGAGATACAAGAACAGTATTTAAAGAACTCTCATCTATTTGTCTGCTACTCTCTAAAGACAGATCACAGTGAAAAAGAGCTTTGAAAGGAAATGGTTGTGCTTGTAATTTTCTCCTTGCAATATCGCCAAGGATCTTTGGACACTTAATGCAATATATCCTGTCAGTACTACAACAGTTTTACTGATGTGCAGCTAGATTTCATACTACATATACACATATCTCCTGCAAACAGTACTTCACTTAATGCAATATTAGGTATGTTCTTTGATTTAATGCTTACATTAAACTACTTAGATAGTTCTGCTCTTGACATGGCAGAGCAAATAAGGTATATTTATGAGCATCAAGCACATATTTCTTAACAGAGGAAGCACTATTACAAGGAGTAATGTCAGATTCATAAAGGTGCAGAGCACTTACTGTGAGGACTATTTGAAAGCAGGAGACATTTAACAAAGATGTTCCAGTTAAAACTATTAGAATGACATTTGGCTGTTATTAACACACTGACATAACTGCTGAATAAAATTAAAGAACTATACTTAGTATAGTTCTTATACTTATTCCCTCCTTGAAAGAAGCAAGGAGGGAATAATCACATGCTCACTCACACTGGAGTGGTGCTTTGTTCTGTATTATCTGCAGGGCAGTGGGGAGGAGAGCCAGTATCACCCGTGCACATAAGGACAATGCAGTTGAACTTGATTAGGGTGCAGTGTCCTTGGGGTTCCACATATGGCTGTGCTGCATATAACTTAACCATATGTTAAATGTTCAGCCAGAGTGTGAGGCATAGTCTGCTAATAGAAATGGGCACATATTCGCACTTTTGCCTGCCTGCTTCTCACATGCTCCCAAAGAAACTGAGAATACATCCTGCATCTTTTGCTTTTTCAGTGCTGAGATTTTGCAGAGTGCTGTAAAATTTAAGAAGACTCAGTGAGATCACGACAGCTCCAAGGAAGCAAATGTGGGCTGCAGCTGAATGGGAAAAAAGCTGAAGGAACTAAACAATTGAGGGGGGAAGGGGAAGCTGGTTTCTTGTAGAAAAAGGGTGACCTTGTAAGGTACCCTCTCAGCCCGAATGAAAAGCAAGCTCAGGTCAGCCAAACGCTCTTCCTGTCCTCGACCCGTGCTCAAGCAGCTTCGCTGTGATATACAGGTGCTGCAGAGAGATTTTCCTCAATTCCCCCACGCAGTCCTGCCACTGTCTCCACTGCGTTCTTTCAGTCGAAAAGCACCAGGAGCTGACCAAGGTGCTGTAGAAAAATACCTTATTTGTCCTTGTCAGCCTTCTCAAACATACAGTAACAGCTCGCCCCCCCCCCCCCCCCCCCCCCCCCCCCCCCCCCCCCCGTTCCTTAGCGCCCCACACCCTCTTTTTTCCCCGTTCAGCGTAAACGACACAAAGCCTCTCCTCTAACCAGCCTGCAATGGCCCACCCAGCCTCTTGGGGAAGAAGTCATAGAGCGGATGCTTCCCGGAAGCCGCACGAGCGACTAGACAGTCCATCCGGGATCAAAGTTCTCTGACAGCAGGGAACGGCGGGGAAGCGGGGGGGGGGTAGGGGGGTAGGGGGGTGGGGAGGAGAAGGGGAAGGGGAGAGAAGCACAGTCAGGAAATCATAACAACAAAACAGGCAGAGACAAGCCAAAGGACCCAGGAAAGTTCATATTCACTTACTGCTGCTTCTGCTGAGGGAGTCAAGGGCTGGGGAATCTGGGTTACAGGCTTTGCCTTGCGTTCTTACCTCAGTACTTTCGGCACCGTTCTCCGCCATTTTCCTCCTCAGGAGCAGGCAGCGGGAGGAGTGTTTCATTCCCATAAGAGCTAACCACAGGGCTGGGGCTTCGAGGTTGGTATTTTGTTTTGTGTTTTCAAAGATCTCCAAACACGGGTTTTCACCAAAAGGGAGGAAACTACTACGGAAAACAGCAATAAATCAGTCTTCTCTCTCTGTTCTACTTCACCCACGAGAATATTTGTCGTCTTTTGGCATCAGGAGCTCCTTGGCACTTTCAAGTATTTTCCTCTCACCTCCACCTCCAGCAAGCTTTGGGGATGGGCAGAGAGGTGGCACACACTCTTCAGGTTATACTAAAGGGCTGTCAGCCTGTAAGTCCACCCCTTCAGAGAAACCTGTCGAGCTAAACAGGAGAGAAGCACCAGCTGAACTGAACTTGTGCATGCAGAGACCAGCTCGGCATCTTTGTGTCCTGTGAGTAATCTTCCAGAGACAGAGGGAGACAGAGACAAAACAGCAGGACAAGGAAAACATAGCCTTTTACTTTCCTTTTTTGGACTTCTTTCTCTCTCGGTCTTCAGGAAACTTCTTTTAAAGATGGTCACACATTTGCCACTGTCTTTTCATGAAAAAGTACGGCAACCTCCCCCCTCCTTTCCATTTCCCTTCCTCTTCGCTTTCCCTTTCTCCTTTCCCCAGTCTCTCCTCCCCTTCACCCCTCCCTCTCTGTCCCTCATTCCCCTCCTCCTCCCTCTCCTCTGCCTTCTCCTCCCCCCTTCCTTCTCTCCCTCTCCCTCCCCTCCCCCCCCCTCCCATCCCATCCTTCACTTTCTCCACCCTTTCTCCTCCTGAGAAATGTTTTATGTCCTTCTCTGAGAATTGCATTCACATGTCTTTCATAAAACAACACTATATCAAGCTCCCCCCAGCTTGTGACCTACTCCCTCTTATATACAAGCATGCTCACTCATATTCTATCCTCACACAGACAAGGATTTTTTCCCCCATATTCCATCTATTCTTTTAAATAAGCAACATTTTCTTTCCAAAGAATCTCAGTAAAGACATTATAGGGCAGCTGAAGAAGCCTGCTCCAGCTTCTTTCTTCTGAGTTAAGTAACAAACCTGCTGTCTTAATTTACCTTCTCTTGTGTATGCACCCACCTTTAGTTTCCCTTGATTTTTTTTCAGGAGGATCCACACTCCATCAGATAACTGTGAATTGTAGGACTACAGGTCAGATGCAGTTCCAACTGAAAAAGATGCCAGGTGGGGGAACGTAGAAGAGGTCTTTCTGGGACAGGAAGGAGCTAGAAGTGCTTTGAACTGGTTTGTTTTGTTACATTTTGTTTCATTTTGCACTTTTCTTAATGGTATCTTCTGCTGTGAGAATGTATCACCACCTTCCACATGTTTATTGGGCTTTCATTCTTCCAACACTTTCTAGTTTGAAGTTTTCATTTGAGAGAATTGGGTTTACCTCACTTGTGTTGCTGTGCGCAAGGGCGAGAGAGGGGGTGTATTACATAATTAATCCTTTCAACTTCATATTCCATAGCTCGATTTTCAGCCCACTGTTCTCATGGTTTTGTTTTGTTTTTATATAGAGGAGGTGAGGAAATAATGTTGGTATGTGGGTGTGTGTAGCTCGCAGATTTTCAAGGACTAGAGCAAGACTGCTGCTCTCTGAAGACTGAAGAGACTGAAATCATTTCCTCTGGGGGTGTCAATTGAGACTTGAAAAGATTGCTTTCTGTGCATTATTTTAAGCACATATCCAACTCAATTACCCTTAGTCTTGGGCTACGGAAATTTTCTCACTAATTACTTTGAATTCTTGAGGGAGAAATAAGAAAGAAATTCTGCAAAAAAGAATTTGAAAGTTTCTGCAATCCTTTCACACAGTTTTTCTCTGGTACGTCATGCAGATCTAGTGGTTATTGAGGGTGTGTTTGGGCTGGCCTACTTCTCTATTTCCAGGTAATAGACTTTAAACTAATGAAACTTTTTAGAGTAAACTAGTGTTCTACATAGAAAAGAAGAACTAGATTATTCAAAACAACTCCTGGACATCTTTTTCTTTTTTTTTTCCTTTTTTTTTTTTTTTTTTTTTGACAGCTAGATATTTTTCTAGTACTCCTCAAACACTGTCTAGTCAGTTAAATGAAGTGTCAGATCTTCAAAAGCACTCAGCAACTATCAAAACCAGCAGGCAGAGATTTTATATAGATCCTTCTTCTCCCTCTTCAGATACTGCATGACTTATCTACTTTTCTACTCCACTTCCTTGTTAATACATGATACCTGGCTATACAGCCTTGAAGCTGGTGTTTTATGAATAAAAGGAAAACTTTCCAGTCTCAGGATTTCCACCATAAGGGTGAGTATTTGGCCCTATATTCATTTAATAATCCTCCAAATGGCTGGTGTCTTTACTCCTCCAGTCTTCCTTCCGTGCTCTATGTGATTGAGGAAACTGCTTTCAAAACACATCATTTGCTCTAATCTGTTTTATTCTGAAGGGAAAATTATTTATCCTTTGGAACTGGTTTTTTTTTTGTTGTTGTTGTTTTTTGTTTGTTTTTTTTTTAATCAATCATATCTTGAAGTTGCTCCTCTTAAGAACGGCAGACAAACTTTCATCCAGAGGGACCTTGACAGGCTGGAGAAACAGGCTGACAGGAATCTTATAAAGCTCTTCAAAGACAAGTTTGAAGCCCAGTCTCTGGGCAAGAACAAATCCAAACACACTGAGGGCTGCCTGGCTGGAAAGGAGCTTGGCAGAAAAGGATCTGGGGGTCCTGGTGGACACCATGCTGAGCATGAGTCAGCAATGTGCACTTGCTGCAAAGAAGGCCATTGGTATCCTGGGCTGCATTAGGCAAAGTATTGCCAGAGGGTCAAGAGAGATGATCCTTCCCCTCTTTTCAGCACTGGTTTTGCCTGAGCTGAAGTACTGTGTCCAGTTTTGGGTGCCTCAGTACAAGGGAGACAAAGATATACCGTAGAAGAGAGTCCAAGAATGACATTAGAAGTTGCTCCTGTTAAGAATAAATCTGTCTTTCCAGAGACTGAAAGCGGTGTGTTTACAGATAGGAATGTGCACATATGAATACTCGGCCAGACCACTGTACTGACCTCAGTTGAATTTCCTATTGATATTGAAATTTACGGGAACACTGAACCTGAGAATATTTAAAGATTACAGTTGACCAAACAAAATTATATAGTCTGAGCTTGGGAACATATGTTTCTCAGTTTTGTTAGACTCCATGGAAAACAGGACTGGCACAAAGAAAATAACATAACAGTAAAAGTGCATTTGTGAAAAATCCAAATGTCAAAAAACATTCTGTATTTAAATACATTATGCATAAAGTATATGTGAAGGTCACAATATATTACAAATGTAATAGTAGTGGAACTGAAGAGAAAATAGTAATGGAAGCATTCATTACTTCAGATTTCCAGTAATAGCGACTGTAGCTGAGTGTGGCAACAATACTGCGCTTGCCATCAGGAAATTCATACTCATTTCCAATTTTGTCATTAGTTTGGGTGAACCCCAAGGTTCTACACTTTAAGTAGAATTATTCCACAAGTACAGTCTGAGAATCTGACTGCATAGCAATCTTGCATAGCAATCCTGATGAAAAGCATTTTGAGTTTACAGGGTGGGGGTCACGAAGCTAAGGTAAAAAATGCTTTGTTATTCTTCCTCACTTCATAAGAGGGAAAATGCATAATTAGCTACATTAAATGAAATGTGATTAAACCAAGTGAAGTTATTTTATCTCTCTGTGTGGTATGATTAAGACTCCATCTTTGATTCTGTGTCCAGTTCTGAGTCCCCTGTCTCAAAAAGGAGATGAATACATTGGAGATGGTACAGTGGAATACTACTAAGATGGTCTGCTATGGTACAAAACCTCTGAGGAAATTTGGGCTTGTTGGGTATGGTGAAGAAGAGGTAAAACACTCGGTTGAGGCTTATGACTAGTTATGAGCATTGTCACCAAGATGACAGTGTGAAACTCTTCTTGATAATGTCAGATGATGTGAAGAAGGCAAAAGTTGCAGGTCATGGCTTGGGAAGTTCAGATTCGGTGTTGGCAAAAGAAGGGTCTCACTGCATAAAAAAGTCTGACCATTTGAGCTTTATACATCAAGGAAAGAGATTTTCTTTCATCTATCAGTGATATGTGAGTTGCTAAAGAGAAACATACGTGAAAAAGAGAAAAAAATTTCCTCTAACAAAATCTTTCTCCCTAAAATATTTTTGGAGGAAGAAGATAAAATCAAGGTGCTACTGTGGTGATTTCAGTTGAAGAGGGCAAGAAGGGCTTCAAACATTGACAATTTGGCATAATTTCAAGTAGGAGATAATGGCAGTAATCTAGTTAAACTGCATGGACTGGAAATCAAAGGATGAATAAATAAAGGAAAAGAAAATATGAATAACAAAGCAGATCAAATGGAGAGCTGGCAGAAGAGAACAGGCAGATAAAGGGAATGAAGATCTTTATAGGGAGGCACAAGCTAGGCATGATAGGCTAGGAGTAGCAGTGGTAGATAGGCTGAAGGCACAAACTCTGTTTAGTGGTCTCTCGAACCTCTTTTTTATCCCCACTGTTTTTCTCAGAAATGCCACAATTTCAGATACAGTAGTACAGATGTGTCCCATTTCCTGCAATTTTCCAATATCCATTCTGAAGATTCTGAAATGAATTGTGTCTGATACTGTGTATTTTAATGTCTTCTTTTATTTAGGCTGTTCTCTCTGACCTTTGTCATTCACTTTTTGTTGATTTCTTTTTTCAATACATCGTTTTTTAATTGTCCTTCTTCATGAACACTAATACTTCTCCAGGTTCTCCTGGACATCGCTACAGTTTTCAAACACCAGTTTGGGTTGAGGGAGGAAGTATCTGTCAAAAGCTAAGGTGGTCGGATATACTTCATCATGGCCACAAGTCAAAAATCAATTACCAGCACCCAGATAACTCAGTGTAAAACTATGGAAATTTAGACATGAAATGAACTCATAACTGCTGATGGGAAATGGAACATCAGGCAACTACCTTCACCCTTGCAGATTCATCACTGTAATTTTTACGTTTTTCTAAGACTCTTCACTTTATTTAGCAACAGCTATTCTATTTTGTAGTCAAAAAAGGAAAACCTCATTTGAATTTAACCAAAATGTTATGTTATGTTAATTTTTTTATTATTATTTTATTGTTTCATTATGAGTGATAAATTTACAAAAATTTGTAACTAGGACAGCTAAAAGATTCTGCTGGAGGACAGTTCTGTTCCAACAATTTCTATAAAGGCCACCAAAATTGGTCTCTGATCCTCCATCAGGATGCCTTGAAGAGCTAAGGAGGCTGTTGAGAATTGGATTTACCCCTCACAGAAAAGATAAATATGCATAGTATCTTGGTATGTTAAATGTTGGCCTGCATAAGTCATAATACAACCTTCTTCGATTCCCAGCCAACTGTCTGAACCATACCCAATCACATCCATTCCAAAAGGACAGCAAAGTGCCTTTGGACTTTGATATTAAAATCATCCTCAAGTTATGAAGAGTCTAAGAGATATTATACAAAATATTTTAAGTGTCATGAGATACATACCTCTCCAGAGAACTCTGCCCGTTTCAGTGATACTGTGATTCTATGTGATCCTCTGAAAAGTTATGTCTGATTAAGTTTTAAAAGGAAATAGTATGTATGTACACCCTTGTACCAAGGGAATTTGACAAATGTAGCCAATATGTTAACAGGCAAAAATTATGTTGAGGGAGGTGAAAGACTATTGTTTTCTTGTTGAGTGCTCAGAGGAGAGAAGAGGTATATGTTTCTTTGAAGAGCTTGATCTCTTTATAATTCCCTCCTTCAAAAGCTATAAATGAGCAGTGGATATTATGTTTGGGTACACAGTGTATCAGAAGAAAGGTGAAGGAATACTCTCAAAAGCATGTACCCAATTTTTACTGAAATGAAATGCAAATTACCAGCTTCAGTACTGTACTGTCACTTTCTGTACCTTTGTGATAGCTTTTAAGGAACTTTCACTTCCATGAAAAAACTCAACCTTCTGCCTCTTTTGCAGAAATCTGAGATGGAATTTCTGTATTCAGATGACAGACCTGTTTCATCTGCATTGCATTTCTCTGCTGCTGCTTTGCTTAGTAAGACTGGGGTTAAGATCAAATAAGTAAATATATTTTCATTCAAACAAGCTGTTTTGTTGCTTTGTAAGTATATCTTGGTAGCTTTTTTTTTCCTTCATAGGTAACATTCTGTGCTTTAGCTTATAAATTCTTGTGTTACATAGGTTTACAGTAATTTAACTAGATAACTGATGAAGTTGCAGCAATTGAGATGAGTTCTCTCTCTCTCACTCTCTCTCTCTGTTTTTTTTTTTTTTTTTTTAATTTCCCCACCGGCATTTCTGTCTATCTTTGTCATCCACAGTAAGGTGGTAAAATGTGACTGAATGTTGGGGCCCACAGAGTAGTGGCCAATGGCATAAAGTCTAGTTGGAGGCTGTCTCATTCCACTAAGTGAATTGCAAGGGATTTGAATCCTTGGAATCCTCTGAATAGAGCACTCCCTGCTTGACAGGGTCCCAGGAACAATGGTGTCAGATAATGATTCAGAGGAGCAATACAAGAAAGAATTATAGAGTGTTTCAACAACTATTACTCAACCATCTCAAAGCAAAATTAAGCAATATTCTAACACCAATAACTACAAAGAAAATAGTTACAACAAAGACAAGTGTAAAGCCTAGCCTCTGGGCAAGAACAAATCCAAACACACTGAGGGCTGCCTGGCTGGAAAGGAGCTTGGCAGAAAAGGATCTGGGGGTCCTGGTGGACACCATGCTGAGCAATGTGCACTTGCTGCAAAGAAGGCCATTGGTATCCTGGGCTGCATTAGGCAAAGTATTGCCAGAGGGTCAAGAGAGATGATCCTTCCCCTCTTTTCAGCACTGGTTTTGCCTGAGCTGAAGTACTGTGTCCAGTTTTGGGTGCCTCAGTACAAGGGAGACAAAGACACACTGAAGAGAGTCCAACAAAGGGCCAGAAAGATGAAGGAGGGAGTGGGGTGCCTCTCCTATGAGGAAAGACTGAGAAAGCTGGAGCCTGTAGAAGAGGAGGCTCTGGGGGCATCTTAGTGTAGCTAAGTACATCTGAAGGGACTATGCAAAGAGGACAGGGTCAGGTTCTTTTCAGTGGTGCCCAGTGACAGGGTAAGTGACAATGAACACAAACCGAAAGGCAGGAGTTTCCTGTAAACATCAGGAAACACATTCTCACTGTGCAGGTGACTGAGCACTGACACAGGTTACCCAGAGAGATGTCGCGGAGTCCCTTTCTTAGAGATATCCAGAGATATCTTAGAGATACCATCTGGTTACAGTCCTGAACAGTGTGCTTGAGCTGGGGGTGTCAGACCTCCAGATCTCTTCCAGCCTCTGTGACTCTGATTCTGAGAGATGACTGACAGCTTTTTTAAATGAAACCAAAGGAGTATCAGCATTTCTGTTACTGTCAAACTACATATTCATGTGTGATTTACCGTACAATAGAAAATATTTTCTACAGGAAAAGAGACTAGCCTTGAAAGTCAATCTTCTGTACAAGCCTTGGAAGTATCAGTTCTGTTCCCAGTGCGTAGCATTTGTCCTTTATAGCACTGTGAAAATAAGACTTATTCTGACTATAAAGATAGGGAAGGAAACAAAATTTATCAATTCAGCCTAATGATTTTATTTGCTGTAAGAGAAATCTCACAGTCTGCAAGACAGCCAAGTTCTTCGCCAGCCAAGGAGTGGCAAGAGGCAGTAGTAGGACTTGACTTCAGTAAGCCTGAAGACCTATTCCACTCAACTCCATACCCCTCTGCCAGAGGCTGTGTGTCCAGTATAGTGGAAGAAACATCAGCATATCAGTTCTGATTCTCATCTTTCTTATTTTGTAGCCAAGCAACCATAGTAATGGTGGTCGCATGACAAGGTCAGACTGGGAATACCATAAGGTCACACACTGTCAGTCCTGTGCTACAGTGCCATGGCTGCATGCAGAAGAGGTAACAGAAAACTGAGTAGTGGTGGTTACCCTCTCAGACAGCAGAATAATCAGACATCACAAGGACCTTAAACCAGATGTACCATTTCTGTTGTAGGCATGGTAATAGAAAACAGACCTTTCAAATAAAAAATATACGTAATACTTTTAGCACCTGTAATACATACTGCAGTGAGAGAGAGGCCCAGGAAATCTCTCTGTCATAGGTTTGCTGTAGACACTGTGAATGACTTCAGACAAGAGTAACATCCTGTGATAACTTTTTTTGGGGGGGGAGGGGGGGGAAGGGGGAAGGGGGAAGGGACGGGAAAACAAACACATAAATGTAATGAACTATTTCAAAGTGAATAAATATGATGAAAGCTGTTATTTGTATCAGAAACAATATAATCCTCAGGTCTACAGCTCTGTGCTTGCTAAACTAGATACAACTAAGATTTTAGGGACATAACATAACAGCTTTAGCAGGGGAAAAAAAAAAAAGCCTACAAAATAAAAGCTATAAAGGAAAGACACCTTCCTTTATCCCTCCCAGAGAATCCATAATATGACTTACAAGCCTAGTACATGTACACTGTTAGAAACGATGTGTTTTCTAACTTCTGGAAAGGGAAAGTGTCTGGTCTAGGGGGAAACCTTATATCAATTAAGAGGATGGAGCAATTTCTATGTGGATCAAGCACATTTATAAAAAGATACGGATTCCAAGCAGCTGCGCAGTTACAGAACACTGGCCATTGCTGTTCCCAGTAAAGTTTGAAAGAACGCAAGCGACTGTCTCAGAATCCATTTGTCACTGTGCAAAACCCCATCAGTGGTTCAGGCCGTGACTCAACAGTTCCCAAGGAACACAAGGAATAGAAGGAAGACCTGGAGAACTACAGGCCAGTCAGTCTTACTCCTGCGTTCAGCAGGACTATGGAGCAGATCCTCCTGGAAACATGGGAAACAAAGAGAGAATTTGTGACAGCCAACACAGCATCAGCAAGGGCAAATCGTGCCTGACAAATTTGGTGGCTTTCTATCATGGGGTTACAGCATCAGTGGATAAGGGAAGAGCAACTGATGTCACCTAGCTGGACTTGTGAAAAGCGTTTTATGCTCTCCTGTATGACATCCTTGTCTTTAAAATGGAGAGACGTGGATTTGTCAGATGGACCACATGATGGGTAAGAAATTGGTTGGATGGTTACGCTTAAAGAGTTGCAGTCAACAATGTCCAGGTGGAGAGTAGTGGTCAGATGTGTTCCTCAGGGATCAGCATTGGAACCGGAACTATTTTACATCTTTCTTGGTGACACGGACAGTGAGTTTGTGTGCACTCATCAAATCTGTGGATGACACCAAGTGGTCGATGTGCTGGAGAGAAGGGTAGATGCCATCCAGAGGGATCTTGACAGGCTTGACAAGGTGGGACCATGTGAGCCCCATGGCGTTCAACAAGGCCCAGGCACGAATACAGGCTGAGCGGAGAAAGGATTGAAAGCAGCCCTAAGTTGGACTTGAGGGAGCTGATTGATTAAAAACTCAACATGAGTGAGTAATGTGCACCTGCAGCCCAGCAAGCCAACCATATCCTGGGTTACATCAAAAGAAGTGTGACCAGGAGGTTGATGGAGGTGATTCTCCTCTTCTACTTAATTCTCTTGTGACCCCACAGAGAGCATTCTTACCGTGCTCAGCTCTGGGAACCCCCAGCAGGACGTGAAAGCTGGAGTGGTTCAGCCTAGAAAAAGGGAGGCACTGGGGAGACCTTAAAGTGGCCTGCCAGTACCTAAAGTGGGCCTACAGGAAAGCTGGAGCGGGACTCTTCTTCAGGAAGAGTAGTGATAGAACAAGAGGTAGTAGCTTTAAACCAGAAGAGGGTGAATTTCAATTATGCATTAGGAAGAGGTTACCCAGAAATATTGTGGAAGTGTTTGGGCCAGGTTGAATGGGTCTTTGAGTAACATGATGTAACAGAAGGTGCCCCTTCCCATGGCAGAGGAGTTGGAATTAGATGATCCTTAAGGTCCCTTTAAATCGAAACCATTCCATTAAAAAAAAACAAAACAAAACAAAACAAAAAACCTCATCTATTCTAGACTGCAGATAACTGAGTACAATGCAACTGTAAATCCATCCTTTACAGTTTCCCAGTAGTCAGACAGACTCTTTAAGGAGGAGGAACAGGTTGTCCCCCTTTGCTGTAAAATGAGCCAGCAGAGAAGAAGACCAGTCTGGCTGAACAGGGAGCTTTTGCTGAGGCTCTGGGAAAGGAAGACATCTTTGGAAGAAGGATCAGGCAACTTGGGAAGAGCACAAGGATGTCTCTAGTACAAGGATTTGTCTAGAGGGAAAATTAGAAAGGCAAAAGCCCAGTAAGAACTTAACCTGGCCACCACTGTTAAAGATGGAAGATGTTATATAGCATATGATGATGTTTATATGCTCCCTCTTGGCAGACTGGGGGACAGGAGGCTGTAGAACAGTCCTGCAGAAAGGGATCTGGAGTTCTGGTTGACAGCAAGCTGAGTAAGAGTCAGCAGCTGAACTAGGTGTCTGCTATCTGTTCTTCCAGCCTTACCATTCTGAGATAGATCTATGGTTGCTCATTTGTTTTATCAGGAGTGTTAACAGTACTGTTGCTCATGTGTGCATGGCCAGGTCGAAGGTCGGAGATGAGAGAAGGAAGGTGTGGGCATGAGCAGGAGAAGCACGCTGTCACACCTTGATGGTGTGGCAGCAGTGGGGGCAGACTGCATTACTTGCTGTCCTGGTCTGCATGCAGCCTGCCGGCTCTAAGTCTTACTGTAGATTCACTAGCTATACCTAGCAGAATCTGCACTACAGTCTTTATACAATTCAGAATTGCTATTTCCTGTTGAAATAGGGGGTGGAGAACAGCTTTTTACGAGGTTGAATAGTGATAGGACAAGGGGGAATGGTTTTAAACTGAGACAGGGGAGGTTTAGGTTAGACATTAGGAGGAAGCTTTTCACACAGAGGGTGGTGATGCACTGGAACAGATTGCCCAAGGAGGTTGTTGATGCCCCATCCCTGGAGGCATTCAAGGCCAGGCTGGATGTGGCTCTGGGCAGCCTTGTCTAGTGGTTGGCAACCCTGCACAATAGCCGGGGGGTTGAAACTAGGCTATCACTATGTTCCTTTTCTGTGAGAATACAAGAAAAACTGTTCAGAGTAGCAGCTGTGTAGCAAGATAAACAGCATGAGAACCAAGGGCATCTCTAGAGGAAGAAAGAACAGCTCACAGCTCTGCTTGGGTAAGCACCCACATGAACGGTTGAAGTGTGTTTGTAGAATGTCTTGTTGACAGGGAAAGGTGGATGGGAAAGTTGTAGGGGTGGATGGGAAAGCTAGACAAATTAAACTTTGAAGGTATATCAGTAATGTAAGAACTTGTGGCAAAAAATTTGGATCATTCACATCTGAGTCTGTGCATCAGATGCTGCAAAAGGCATCCACTGTGTGGGGCAAATCAAGCCAAGGCTGAGCGAGCCCGGTCCGGCAGTGCTGCCCGACTGAACTACTGAAAGATTGTTTCATGTGTGCCCGCACCATTCTGCAGGACAGAAGTTGAGCAGTCGGGAACTATGGGGAGTTCACTAATGAAGGAGCAACAAGTAAATCTTGAAGTATTATGGTTAAAGTTTCAGAATCAGCCTGTATCTACCTCATCATTAGTTACTTTTCTTAAATGGGTAAGCAAAAATGTCCCTGAATTTCCGAAAACTGCATTCTCTCTTGATGGAGAACTCTGGGACAAAATCAGCACAAAACTCTGGGAGGCTTCTATTACTAAAGACAGAACAGGTGCTAAACTTTTACCTGTTTGGCACCAAACAATGGAAGGGCTTAAACAAATTCGACAAGGAAGAATTTGTTCCGACTATTCCCCATTGCCCTCCCTCCTACCCCCCACCGCTGCCACTCGGTGCAGATAACAGGCCTGACTCAACCCGCGGCTGCGACCCCAGCCCTCGCCTGGGAGCAAAGAAATCACATTCCCCCCCTTCCCCCCCCGCTTCCGCCCGACGCTCCGACCCCGACGTTCCCTGCGCTTCCGCCCAACGCTCCGACCCCGACGCTCGTCGCGCCGCTCCCACCCTCCGCCCCACCCATGACGCCAGGTGCGTTGCTCCCTTTCTCCCTGTCGCCTGTATCGTCAGATGCTGCGTCTCTGCAGCCTGCATGTAACTTGGTTAAAGACAAAGATGGAGCGGAACCAGAGGAGCTTTTTGATCCTGGTCCAGTAGATCCGGAAGACGAACCGGACATTTTCCCTCCTGATGATAATTTGAAGGGTGCGGAAAAGAAAAATTTTTCTCCGGCATACTACGGTGCAGTAGAGCAGTGCAGAAAAGAAGTGGTATTACGGGGTGATGCTGATACGTTGCAGCCTGGTCTTCCTTCGCCTTCAGTGTTACCTTTGAATTGGCCTATAGCAGTCATTGATTTAAAAGACTGTTTACCATTCGACTTCATACAAAAGATGCACGGCGATTCGCTTTCTCAGTGCCCTCCATAAACCCACAAAGCCCTGCTCAGTGGTATCAATGGACCATGTTACCACAAGGAATGCATAATAGTCCAACAATATGTCAATTGACTGTAGCAAATGCATTACAACCAGTACGAAAAGCTAGACCTCATGTCCTTATTTATCATTACATGGATAATATATGAATAGCAACAGAACAAGAAGAGCTTTACTGCTCGTCCAGCAGGCAGTCCAGTCTGTTGGTTTACAAATAGCAGAAGAGAAGGTGCAGCTTAGTTCTCCGTGGAAATATTTAGGATGGAAAATTGCATCTCACACCATTCAGCCACAAATCCTCAAAATGGTACCTAACATACAGACATTGAATGATTTGCAAAAATTATTAGAAACCATCAATTGGTTGTGACCGCTTTTGGGTATTACTACTCAAAAGCTGCACTCTCTATTCCAGCTACTCAAAGGAGACCCAAATCTAACCTCTAAAAGAAAATTAACACCAGAAGCATTACAATGCTTAGACTCTGTAATAGCATCATTGCAACATGGATATAGCTGTCGTGTTTGTTCATCACTTCCAGTATCTCTTATGATAATATCAAACTCCTATCAGCCGTATAGCTTGTTATGTCAATGGGATACCTCAAGAAAAGATCCTCTCATTATCCTCGAATGGATATTCATACTGCATACATTTTCAAAAACCATTACATCAAGAGTGGAGATGTTTGCAATGCTAATACAGCAACGTCGACATCGTCTACAGATTTTGCGAGCCCTTCACCCTGATTGCATCTACATACCTGCTACGAAAAAAAGAAGTAGATTAGATGCTTGCACAGTCACTCGCTTTACAAATTGCCATGGCAGACTATACTGGACAAATCTCCCATCCTCCCAAACATCAGTTACTACATAATTTGAGTGATCTGTCCCTTACTACTAGTAGTTTACTTTCACATGTTCTAATACCTGATGCCGTTACTGTATTTGTAGGAAATCAGCAGGAGAAATGCGACGACCATAGTAGATGATCAGCAAATCTCGTTTATTGTTTCAGCTGCGTGTACATTTATAGTGTGGATAATAGGCTCATACATATTGCTAAAGTGGAGCTCAGGATTGGCTCGCTAGTCAGTGTCAACTACGCCTATCTTTGTGCTCTGTGGTTATCTCTCAGCAAACACTCTCTTACAGACTTCTCAAAACACTGTTGCCGGCTTTCTCCATCGGCATCCTGTTTTGTTCCTTGTTCTCATACCTGACCTTGCGCGTAACAAGGTTGCTTAACCAGCTGCACAGTGTCTGCATGGCTTTTCTCAGTCAGCCAGTCATCAGTAAATCTCTCTACATGTATTTACCGGTGGCTCCGGCGAGACACACTGAACAGTGGTTCTCCAGCATGCAACTGTTACACGATGGCAATCAGACATATATATTGTCAATGGATCGCCTCAAATTGTAGAACTTGCTGCAGCAGCTCAAGCTTTTCAAATTTTTTCAGAACAAAAGCTTAATATAATAACTGACTCTTTGTATGTTACAGGTATCATACAGCTGATTGAAGGATCTTTTCTTAAGGAAGTTAATAACTGTGTTTTGCTCAAGTGAGTTCTACATTATGTCTCTCACCATACTCTTCCTTATTTCATTATGCATATTCAATCACACACTACATTGTCTGGTCCTTTAACTGAGGGCAACCGTAAGGCTGATAAAGCCTCAGTTGCCTTTGCTTCCTCTCAATTATTTCAGCAAGCACGACTCTCCCATCAATTTTTCCATCAGAATAGGAAAGCCTTACAAAAACAATTCCAATTGACAGTGGATCAGGCCTGTAACATTATTCTAACATGCCCAGAGTGCCAGACAGTTGCCCCTTTGCCTCAAATTGGGACAAATCCCCGTGGCACAGGACCTCTTCAGTTGTGACAGACAGATGTCACTCATGTTCCCGAATTTGGCCATCTAAAATATGTACATGTAACAATAGATACTCATTCTTCTTACATATTTGCCACAGCACATACAGGTGAACGGAGTCGCGATGCCTGTAAACACTGGTTATCTGCTTACGCTGCTATTGGGATCCCAAATACTATAAAAACAGATAATGGACCTGCATATACTCATAAGGCCACTTGAACTTTCTTCCAAGAGTGGGGGGTTAGACATATTACAGGCATTCCTAATTCTCTCACTGGACAAGCTATCGTTGAGTGTACTCATCAAACATTGAAATCCATTCTGAGTAAACAAAAAAGGAGGAATACAGGAGAACACCACAAGAAAGATTATGTAAGGCTTTGCTTGTGCTGAATTTTTTGAATTGTGATCATACAGAATCTCATGTGGATTGCCATTTTGGGGCTTCCCCAGTGCTCAAGGAACAGTCAATGGTCAACGTTCATAATATGGCCACAGGGCATTGGGAAGGTCCCTTACCACTGATAACCTGGGGTCATGGATGTGCTTGTGTCCACAAGCTAGTCCACAGGGACTAGCCCTACGTGGGTTCCAGCACAATATGTCCAGCCTCATCTCAAGGCAGAAAATAGCATCCAGCCCTTATAATGACTGGGTCTGTGTGCTTCTTACTTAGTGGTATTGCTCTGTAGCTTGTGGTATTGCAGATAACAACGTTTGTAATGGTGTGACATAGTGGGTGATTTTCCTCTGTTATCAATGCAATCTCAAGAATTGATTAGAATTATTAGGCATTATCTGGGTTGTTGTGTGCTTCTTTTATTTTAGTAGTAAATCGAATGTGAAGTAGGAAGGATGTGATGTTACCAATGCTGAAACCTATGGAAATAGCTCTTTTAATGTATTAGTAATGCTCGGTTATGATGCTATCAGCCTATCAATTAGTCTTTTCTTAACTTGCAAAGACAAAACCTGGAAAGGAATCCCAGGCAAAGGGATGACCCTGTATTATAGAATGATTTGATCTCTTTCATCCCGCTAATTAGGATTTTAAAAATATGGCCATGCATCACTTGAGACAAAGGTGCACAAGCTAATCTTTGTAGTTTATTCTGTTTTGCAAGCAGGTGTTCCACTTGGGCTCTGTATCACACACTGGCCGCGCAGATGCGATGTACAAATGGAAAATACCCTGCAGACCCTGAGAAGAATATAAGTGGGAGAGAATCTGTGGTGGGTGAGAGAGGAAATGTGCACTTAGAAGCAGGGGACAGCCTGCTGGCACTGCCTATCGCATCCACCGCCAACATGTTCCTTCTCTCTCCTTTTCCGCAGTTTGCTGTTTCTCAAGAGTCGGTAAGTAATAAATGCCCCTAGTAATACTCTAGCACATTTGCCTGCTAATATTGATTCTATCCAACATGCAACTTCATAAAGTTGTATGACCATTAATTTTCTATTAGCCCAAAGGCATGGTTGTGAGCACTCTAAAAGCATTTGTTGTACAAATTTTAGTGATCATTCAAAATCAATATATCAGAGCATATGAAAGTCAAAGACTTTTTTCTAACCAGTTACAGATTAACACAGAACGGGACCCTTAGGGGTTTATTTCCAGGTTGCAGAAACTTGGGCTGTAGGCCAAACATGTGTTTGTTCTTTTTTAGTGAGTTTAACAGTATTTCTTCTTGTTAAGCTACGTTTGCCTGTCTCCTTTCTCACGTTTAGAATATTGTCAATCGAGGCCTTGATTGAGTTATAATGATTATGTTACTAATAAAATTAGTGTTATTCTATAGTATGGTAGTAGTTTGCAAATAAACAAAAAAGGGGGAATTGTGGGAATACAAGAAAAACTGTTCAGAGTAGCAACTGTGTAGCAAGATAAACAGCATGAGAACCAAGGGCATCTCTAGAGGAAGAAAGAACAGCTCACAGCTCTGATTGGGTAAGTGCCCACATGAACAGTTGAAGAGTGTTTGTAGAATGTTTTGTTGACATGTGAAGGTGGATGGGAAAGTTATAGGGGCAGATGGGAAAGCTAGGCAAAGAAAACTTGTGAATGTATATAGGTAATGTGAGAACTTGTAATAAACAATTTGGATCATTCACATCTGAGTCAGTGAATCAGACACTGCACTTTTCAACCCAGTCCATTCTATGATTCTATAACATCAATCTATTGACTGCAACTCATGATTTACTCAGGATTTACTCATGAATGTCAGTCAGCACGGCTTCACCAGGGGAAGGTCATGCCTAACCAATCTGGTGGCCTTCTATGATGGAGTGACAGCATTGGTGAACAAAGGGAAGGTGTCCAAAGTCATTTACCCGAACTTGAGCAAGGCCTCTGACATGGTCCCCCACCACCTTCTTATCTCCAAATTGGAGGGATGTGGATTTGATGGGAGGACCACCCGATGGATAAGGAATTGGTTGAAAGGCCACAGACAGAGGGTGGTGATTAATGGTTCTATGTTCAGATGGAGTCTGGTAATGAGCAGCGTCCCCAAGGGGTCTGTCTTGGGACCAGTGCTCTTTAACATCTTTATAAATGACATCAGTGACAGAATTGAATGCACTCTCAGCAAGTTTGCTGATGACACCAGGCTGAGTGGTGCAGTTGACACAGTAAAGGATGCCATTTAGAGGGACCTCAACAGACTTCAAAGCTGGGCCTGGATGAATCTAATGATGTTCAACACAGCAAAGTGCAAGGTTTTGCACGTGGGCTGGAGGAATCCCAGACATATATATACAGATTGGGAGGAGTACTCCTTGAGAGAGCCCTGCAGAGAAGGACATGGGGGTCCTGATGGATGAAAAACTTAACATGAGCCAGCAGTGTGCTCTTGCAGCTCAGAAAGCTATATCCTCTAACCTCTGCTTGCACTGGGGTATGTCCTGGCCTTTGGTACCACACCCTTTGGCCTGATATCAGTGGCTGGATAGCTATCAGGCACCAAAGCGGGGTTCTAATTTGTCACGTGGATGTGATTAACATCCCCTTTGCAGTGAAGGTCAGAGTTTCAACTACTTTCTCCACTGGCAATTACTGGAGGTTATATCAATCCCCCAGCCATCTCATGAGACCTCAGCAATAAGGTCTCCCCTGCCATCTCAACTCGAGTACTGTGTCCAGTTTTGGGCCCCTCACTGTAAGAAAGACATCGAGGCCCTGGAGTGTGTCCAGAGGAGGGCAACAAAGCTTGTGAGGGGTCTGGAGCACAGGCCTTATGAAGAGCGGCTGAAGGAGCTGGGATTGTTCAGTCTGGAGAAGAGGAGGCTCAGGGGAGACCTTATTGCTCTCTATAACTACCTGAAGGGAGGTTGTAGTGAGCTGGGGGTCAGCCTCTTTTCTCGTGTGACTAGTGATAGAACTAGAGGGAATGGCTTCAAGCTGCGCCAGGGAAGGTTCAGGCTGGACGTTAGGAAATACTACTTCTCTGTAAGGGTGGTCAGGCACTGGAATGGGCTGCCCAGAGAGGTGGTGGAGTCACCTAGCCTGGTGGTGTTCAAAGAGTGTTTAGATGTTGTGTTGAGGGACATGGTTTAGCAAGAACCATTGGTGAAGGGTGAATGGTTGGACTGGATGATCCTGTGGGTCTTTTCCAACCTTAGCGATTCTATGATTCTATGACTTCGGGTGGCTACAGCATATCCTGCTTTTCATTTCCCTTCCTTCATGAAACTGCTTGCACAAACAAATAACTCCCAATTCATTTTTTCAAGGACAGCATCTCACAAGTTGACTTGACTAAAATACTCTTGTTCAGTAGTTTGAAGGCTGTTTTGTTATTTACCCTTCTTCTCTATTTGCCATCAGAAACACTGCTGGGTTCAAAAGGTTAGTTACATTTATCTCAACATTCTTGCTTCCGGCATAATTGGATATTGTTTTTTTGTCTTTCCAGTCTGGCATTCAGCTTCAGATGTACAGTTACCAGTTCAGCCCAACTTGATTGTCCTGGGGTTCTTGCAGCTCACACCAAAGCCATTACTGCATTCTGTACTTCTTCAGGTATTTCAGACTCAGGAGACTATTCTTCTAACATGAAGAACTGGGCCTCAATAGTCTCATCCTCAGGGACATATACTTGAATATTCCCCTCTACAAATGTAATTTGTGCTTATACTAAGCAGGTTACATCTCTACCTAAGTCAGCACAGGGCATTCAAGTATGTACAAAAACAGATCCTAATTTTTACTGGTTGAAACAATGGCCTGTTCTCCTTCACCTCTGTGACACCAACAGCTGAGGCTGATTACTTAAAGTGCCCTTTACAAGTGTTAATAACAGAATAAGTTGCTCCTGTATCTACAAGAAAGTTATATACTTTTCCTTTTCTGTATTCAAATCAGTGTATTTCTTACTGGTAGTAATTAATTTATCAAAAAGGCTGATGTTATCTCACCCTTTCCCTGTACCACTTGCTACAGTTTGGACAAATTCTTTGCTTTAGGAATAACATGTCTCATTCCAAATAGAATCAACCATTGATATCTGTCCAATAGCTCCTGTTGACCTGGGTTATTCTTTTATCACTTAGGAAGTAAAATGAGAATCAATCATCACCTATTCTTCTCCCTTAAACCTCTCTGCTTTTTCCTTTGCTTTTGCTGATGCTATGCTCATTTCCTCATATGCTAACAGTGTATCCAACATCACCTGCAAATTATTCCAATCTGGATCCTGAGTTCTAATAATACTTTCCACCATCTTATTTGTGTCCTCTCTATACGGTCCTGCCAATTCTTTCCATGATTGTAAGTCTGTTAACAAAAAAAAGGCACTTTTATGCACACTGGACATACTGTTTGCCTTAAATGGGCTTTTATATTTTGAGCATGTCTTCTGGTCCGACCCGCCACCAGGCTAAGACCCCTTTCAGAGCTAGTTTCATCTTCCTCTTCCCATTCTCTTTGTTCCTCATCCCTTTCAGAGCTTCTTACATCTTCTTCCCATTCTCCTCCCCTCTTCCACCATAACCCTTCTGTTCCTTTGTCCTCTATCGCCACCACGCGGCTCAATCAATATCTCAACCTCCTCCTTCACGTATTCCCTTGTTGCATCGCTTTCTGTTGCTACATGCTGAACAGCAATGTTTCGGTGTTTTCTTGTTTTTCTGCATCTAAAGCTAACGCAGTGCTTTCATTTGTAATCAAATTATACTTCTTACATATTTCTCATAACGCAAAGAACAAACTTATATATGGCATCACTTCTCATTTTCCTTTGCATCTACAGAATAACATTAATTGAAAGATGGTATTGTAATTAACAGACTCGTTGACAGGCTGTTTTTCTTAATCTTCTGAGGTGTATATCGGCCAGCACTGATTTCAAACAGATCTTCCCAAGATTCTCCCAGCATCTTAAAATACACTTCAAGGGAGAACTCTTTGGGATTCTCTCTTTAGAGTACTGTCCGAATCCCATACTTCAACAAACAACTATTTCTTATACCACAGCAGGACTCAAACCTGACAGGTGTGACTCAAACCCACAGTCTTCCAATTTGACCTGCATTCTGCGCATTCCTGTATTAGCATACAGCTCCTTAGGCTAGCCATCACCAATTAGCTTAACTCAGCCTATTCTTGCAGGAACTTTGGATCACAAATTGTAGGTGGGCAGTACCTGCTGAAATTCAAACACTGACCCTTAAGAACTCCTTAACGTAACTAATCTTCCAGATAGCTGTTGCAGAAACACATCACACCAGGGAACTGGAGGGCAAATTTGAAATATACTACAGAAATACTGCTGTGCATACTGCAGTATGCTTCCTCTGGTCCGTTGAGACTCTGGAGAGCTAGTCTCATTTGGGTTGCCAAACTTGTCACTGAAATCTGGGAATAAAACTCTCCAACTCAAATGACAGATTAGAAAGCCAACATAATTTATTGCAGCGTTAGGTGCATGGGGAATCTCTGCTCCAAGCATGCGCATGAGGGACTTGAAGCTCACTCATCATATACATGCAGCATAAAAATATACAAGAATTATCATTGAAATTCCTACCTATTCTGAGAATTTCTATACATATTGATATCTAGTATTATGTACATGCTGTGTTATGATGTGATACTTCCATCGGATCTTTGAAGGTAATTGGGTTCCACAGGGGAGGTGCTCTCTGGCCAAAAACAAACATGCAAAGTAGATTTCATCCATTTTTAATCAAAAAGTTATTTGCAGAAATGGATAGCGGACTAAATTTATGATATTCTCCGTGTCAGGTAGCTTAACATTACCTGGGGTATGCAGACCACGTAGGGTACAATGTCACTCCTCACAAGTGTGAAAGTTTGCTTCTGGGGCCCTCATTCACCTCACTGTGCTAACCCTCCAGTGGCATTCTTTCGTCCTCCAAATTTCAGACTAGAGGTTTCTCAGACTAGAGGAATAGAAGGCTGAATGTGGGACACCCTCAGTCCGCCAAAGAGTCTGCCCCATGGAAAGAGCGATCAAGGTCTGTGCCACGGAGTGCAGCTGCAAGCCGCAAGAGAAATAGCACCTTGCAGCCCTTGTCCTTTGAAGCAGAAGGGAACACCTTAGGAAGACGGAGCACACTTCGGAAGCTCAAAGATGCCGCGCGTCAAGCTGGCAAGAGAAGATTCTGAACTGCCGTCCTTTTCCCTTCCATCCACAGTGGCGTCTGTCACATAGAACCGGGGAGTAACGTACTGGCCTTGGCAGGGCCCTTTCTTGCCACTCCTCTAATGCTTAGGATTAAGTCGATAAAGACATCGTAACGGTTGTTCTCTGCAAAAACTACCCGTAACATTGTTCCTTCAACAAGCAGACAAGCCCAACACATGCCTGCCGGTCAAATTGTGGGTAGGAGTTGGTTTGTTAGTGGGAGAGAATTTGATGTTTTCGAAAGAACGGTAGCATTTTGGAGAGAAAATGTTTTGTTTCTGTTTGAAAAGTGGTACTTGGTGGGAGGATAATGCTTAACGGATGGGGGGAGAAAAGTGGTCTTTTGGGGAGAAACTTCCCTTTGGTGGAGAAAGTAGGCGTTTTGCGGGAGAAAAGGTCGCGCGGTGCGCAGAAAGTGCAGTTCTATTTTGAGGGAGAAAAGAGGTATTCTGGTGGAGCACATGTCATGTTTGGAGAAGAAGAGTGGTATTTGTGGGGCACATGCCTTATTTTTGTGAGAAATGTGGTATTTTGGTGGAGAGGAGGTGCTATCTTGTGCAGCAAAGTGGTATTTGGGGCTGCAAGCGCCTTGTTTTGGGGAGCAGAGTGGTATTTTGGGGGAGAAGCTGTCATATTGTCGGGAGAGAGAACTGGCATTTTGGTGGAGAAAATGCCACGTACTGGGGAGCAAAGGGGAGGAGATTGTCCTAGTCTGGGGAGAAGAGAGGTCTTTTGGGAAGCAAACGTTTTATTTTCCGGTGGGAACGGTATCCTGCTGGAGACAATGCCATCTTTTGACGTGACATGTGGTATTTTGGTGGAGAAAATGCCGTAGTGTGGAGAGAAGAGCGGTCAGCTTTTGGGGAAAGAAGGTATTTTGCAGGAGCAAACGTTATATTTTCAGGAGAACCGTCACCTTATGCGTGACACAATGTCATATTTTGTGGAGAGATGCGACGCGACCTGAGCATGGACGTCCCCTCCTGCATCACTGGAGCCCACAGCTCGCCTTCAGAGCTCCGTGGATTTCCCACGTTTTACCCTGAAGCCGCCTCGCTACAGCTCCGTGGGTGGCACACAAGGCCTGCAGCACCTCTTTCTCCGCAAAGCCCACCTGCAGGCATTGGCTCGTGAGGTTCACCACCTGCCCTCCTGAGCAAAATCAACCCCTAAGAACAAGAGCAAAGTGCCCTGGATTCGAGCTGGCCTGGTCCAAGCCCCGGTCCCACCAGACATTTCCTGGTATCTAGGCTGCTCCCCAAAGCCTGGCCCCACCTCAGCACACGCTGTCAGATCAGATTCAAAGCTGGCACCAAGCTTTTCCCAGAAGCTCTTTGCCAGCAGCTCACTCACTGTGTTTCATCCCTCCTCACCTCAGTCCGAAAGTATTGGCCGCACCTGCCAGCGGGTGTTACCTCCGACCTTGTCACTGGGCAGCGACTCAACAGCACCCGGTTTGCTTCTGGGGCCCTCATTCACCTCACTGTGCTAACCCTCCAGTGGCATTCTTTCCTCCTCCAAATAAACTAACGGAATAGAAGGCTGAATGTGGGACACCCTCAGTCCGCCAAAGAGTCTGCCCCATGGAGTCCATGGTGTTCAAGGTCTGCGCCACGGAGTGCAGCTGCAAGCCGCAAGAGAAATAGCACCTTGCAGCCCTTGTCCTTTGAAGCAGAAGGGAACACCTTAGGAAGACGGAGCACACTTCGGAAGCTCAAAGATGCCGCGCGTCAAGCTGGCAAGAGAAGATTCTGAACTGCCGTCCTTTTCCCTTCCATCCACAGTGGCGTCTGTCACATAGAACCGGGGAGTAACTTACTGGCCTTGGCAGGGCCCTTTCTTGCCACTCCTCTAATGCTTAGGATTAAGTCGACAAAGACATCGTAACGGTTGTTCTCTGCAAAAACTACCCGTAACATTGTTCCTTCTACAAGCAGACAAGCCCAACACATGCCTGCCGGTCAAATTGTGGGTAGGAGTTGGTTTGTTAGTGGGAGAGAATTTGATGTTTTCGAAAGAACGGTAGCATTTTCGCCTTGTTTTGGGGAGCAGAGTGGTATTTTGGGGGAGAAGCTGTCATATTGTCGGGAGAGAGAACTGGCATTTTGGTGGAGAAAATGCCACGTACTGGGGAGCAAAGGGGAGGAGATTGTCCTAGTCTGGGGAGAAGAGAGGTCTTTTGGGAAGCAAACGTTTTCTTTTCCGGTGGGAACGGTATCCTGCTGGAGACAATGCCATCTTTTGACGTGACATGTGGTATTTTGGTGGAGAAAATGCCGTAGTGTGGAGAGAAGAGCGGTCAGCTTTTGGGGAAAGAAGGTATTTTGCAGGAGCAAACGTTATATTTTCAGGAGAACCGTCACCTTATGCGTGACACAATGTCATATTTTGTGGAGAGATGCGACGCGACCTGAGCATGGACGTCCCCTCCTGCATCACTGGAGCCCACAGCTCGCCTTCAGAGCTCCGTGGATTTCCCACGTTTTACCCTGAAGCCGCCTCGCTACAGCTCCGTGGGTGGCACACAAGGCCTGCAGCACCTCTTTCTCCGCAAAGCCCACCTGCAGGCATTGGCTCGTGAGGTTCACCACCTGCCCTCCTGAGCAAAATCAACCCCTAAGAACAAGAGCAAAGTGCCCTGGATTCGAGCTGGCCTGGTCCAAGCCCCGGTCCCACCAGACATTTCCTGGTATCTAGGCTGCTCCCCAAAGCCTGGCCCCACCTCAGCACACGCTGTCAGATCAGATTCAAAGCTGGCACCAAGCTTTTCCCAGAAGCTCTTTGCCAGCAGCTCACTCACTGTGTTTCATCCCTCCTCACCTCAGTCCGAAAGTATTGGCCGCACCTGCCAGCGGGTGTTACCTCCGACCTTGTCACTGGGCAGCGACTCAACAGCACCCGGTTTGCTTCTGGGGCCCTCATTCACCTCACTGTGCTAACCCTCCAGTGGCATTCTTTCCTCCTCCAAATAAACTAACGGAATAGAAGGCTGAATGTGGGACACCCTCAGTCCGCCAAAGAGTCTGCCCCATGGAGTCCATGGTGTTCAAGGTCTGCGCCACGGAGTGCAGCTGCAAGCCGCAAGAGAAATAGCACCTTGCAGCCCTTGTCCTTTGAAGCAGAAGGGAACACCTTAGGAAGACGGAGCACACTTCGGAAGCTCAAAGATGCCGCGCGTCAAGCTGGCAAGAGAAGATTCTGAACTGCCGTCCTTTTCCCTTCCATCCACAGTGGCGTCTGTCACATAGAACCGGGGAGTAACTTACTGGCCTTGGCAGGGCCCTTTCTTGCCACTCCTCTAATGCTTAGGATTAAGTCGACAAAGACATCGTAACGGTTGTTCTCTGCAAAAACTACCCGTAACATTGTTCCTTCTACAAGCAGACAAGCCCAACACATGCCTGCCGGTCAAATTGTGGGTAGGAGTTGGTTTGTTAGTGGGAGAGAATTTGATGTTTTCGAAAGAACGGTAGCATTTTCGCCTTGTTTTGGGGAGCAGAGTGGTATTTTGGGGGAGAAGCTGTCATATTGTCGGGAGAGAGAACTGGCATTTTGGTGGAGAAAATGCCACGTACTGGGGAGCAAAGGGGAGGAGATTGTCCTAGTCTGGGGAGAAGAGAGGTCTTTTGGGAAGCAAACGTTTTCTTTTCCGGTGGGAACGGTATCCTGCTGGAGACAATGCCATCTTTTGACGTGACATGTGGTATTTTGGTGGAGAAAATGCCGTAGTGTGGAGAGAAGAGCGGTCAGCTTTTGGGGAAAGAAGGTATTTTGCAGGAGCAAACGTTATATTTTCAGGAGAACCGTCACCTTATGCGTGACACAATGTCATATTTTGTGGAGAGATGCGACGCGACCTGAGCATGGACGTCCCCTCCTGCATCACTGGAGCCCACAGCTCGCCTTCAGAGCTCCGTGGATTTCCCACGTTTTACCCTGAAGCCGCCTCGCTACAGCTCCGTGGGTGGCACACAAGGCCTGCAGCACCTCTTTCTCCGCAAAGCCCACCTGCAGGCATTGGCTCGTGAGGTTCACCACCTGCCCTCCTGAGCAAAATCAACCCCTAAGAACAAGAGCAAAGTGCCCTGGATTCGAGCTGGCCTGGTCCAAGCCCCGGTCCCACCAGACATTTCCTGGTATCTAGGCTGCTCCCCAAAGCCTGGCCCCACCTCAGCACACGCTGTCAGATCAGATTCAAAGCTGGCACCAAGCTTTTCCCAGAAGCTCTTTGCCAGCAGCTCACTCACTGTGTTTCATCCCTCCTCACCTCAGTCCGAAAGTATTGGCCGCACCTGCCAGCGGGTGTTACCTCCGACCTTGTCACTGGGCAGCGACTCAACAGCACCCGGTTTGCTTCTGGGGCCCTCATTCACCTCACTGTGCTAACCCTCCAGTGGCATTCTTTCCTCCTCCAAATAAACTAACGGAATAGAAGGCTGAATGTGGGACACCCTCAGTCCGCCAAAGAGTCTGCCCCATGGAGTCCATGGTGTTCAAGGTCTGCGCCACGGAGTGCAGCTGCAAGCCGCAAGAGAAATAGCACCTTGCAGCCCTTGTCCTTTGAAGCAGAAGGGAACACCTTAGGAAGACGGAGCACACTTCGGAAGCTCAAAGATGCCGCGCGTCAAGCTGGCAAGAGAAGATTCTGAACTGCCGTCCTTTTCCCTTCCATCCACAGTGGCGTCTGTCACATAGAACCGGGGAGTAACTTACTGGCCTTGGCAGGGCCCTTTCTTGCCACTCCTCTAATGCTTAGGATTAAGTCGATAAAGACATCGTAACGGTTGTTCTCTGCAAAAACTACCCGTAACATTGTTCCTTCTACAAGCAGACAAGCCCAACACATGCCTGCCGGTCAAATTGTGGGTAGGAGTTGGTTTGTTAGTGGGAGAGAATTTGATGTTTTCGAAAGAACGGTAGCATTTTGGAGAGAAAATGTTTTGTTTTTGTTTGAAAAGTGGTACTTGGTGGGAGGATAATGCTTAACGGATGGGGGGAGAAAAGTGGTCTTTTGGGGAGAAACTTCCCTTTGGTGGAGAAAGTAGGCGTTTTGCGGGAGAAAAGGTCGCGCGGTGCGCAGAAAGTGCAGTTCTATTTTGAGGGAGAAAAGAGGTATTCTGGTGGAGCACATGTCATGTTTGGAGAAGAAGAGTGGTATTTGTGGGGCACATGCCTTATTTTTGTGAGAAATGTGGTATTTTGGTGGAGAGGAGGTGCTATCTTGTGCAGCAAAGTGGTATTTGGGGCTGCAAGCGCCTTGTTTTGGGGAGCAGAGTGGTATTTTGGGGGAGAAGCTGTCATATTGTCGGGAGAGAGAACTGGCATTTTGGTGGAGAAAATGCCACGTACTGGGGAGCAAAGGGGAGGAGATTGTCCTAGTCTGGGGAGAAGAGAGGTCTTTTGGGAAGCAAACGTTTTATTTTCCGGTGGGAACGGTATCCTGCTGGAGACAATGCCATCTTTTGACGTGACATGTGGTATTTTGGTGGAGAAAATGCCGTAGTGTGGAGAGAAGAGCGGTCAGCTTTTGGGGAAAGAAGGTATTTTGCAGGAGCAAACGTTATATTTTCAGGAGAACCGTCACCTTATGCGTGACACAATGTCATATTTTGTGGAGAGATGCGACGCGACCTGAGCATGGACGTCCCCTCCTGCATCACTGGAGCCCACAGCTCGCCTTCAGAGCTCCGTGGATTTCCCACGTTTTACCCTGAAGCCGCCTCGCTACAGCTCCGTGGGTGGCACACAAGGCCTGCAGCACCTCTTTCTCCGCAAAGCCCACCTGCAGGCATTGGCTCGTGAGGTTCACCACCTGCCCTCCTGAGCAAAATCAACCCCTAAGAACAAGAGCAAAGTGCCCTGGATTCGAGCTGGCCTGGTCCAAGCCCCGGTCCCACCAGACATTTCCTGGTATCTAGGCTGCTCCCCAAAGCCTGGCCCCACCTCAGCACACGCTGTCAGATCAGATTCAAAGCTGGCACCAAGCTTTTCCCAGAAGCTCTTTGCCAGCAGCTCACTCACTGTGTTTCATCCCTCCTCACCTCAGTCCGAAAGTATTGGCCGCACCTGCCAGCGGGTGTTACCTCCGACCTTGTCACTGGGCAGCGACTCAACAGCACCCGGTTTGCTTCTGGGGCCCTCATTCACCTCACTGTGCTAACCCTCCAGTGGCATTCTTTCCTCCTCCAAATAAACTAACGGAATAGAAGGCTGAATGTGGGACACCCTCAGTCCGCCAAAGAGTCTGCCCCATGGAGTCCATGGTGTTCAAGGTCTGCGCCACGGAGTGCAGCTGCAAGCCGCAAGAGAAATAGCACCTTGCAGCCCTTGTCCTTTGAAGCAGAAGGGAACACCTTAGGAAGACGGAGCACACTTCGGAAGCTCAAAGATGCCGCGCGTCAAGCTGGCAAGAGAAGATTCTGAACTGCCGTCCTTTTCCCTTCCATCCACAGTGGCGTCTGTCACATAGAACCGGGGAGTAACGTACTGGCCTTGGCAGGGCCCTTTCTTGCCACTCCTCTAATGCTTAGGATTAAGTCGATAAAGACATCGTAACGGTTGTTCTCTGCAAAAACTACCCGTAACATTGTTCCTTCTACAAGCAGACAAGCCCAACACATGCCTGCCGGTCAAATTGTGGGTAGGAGTTGGTTTGTTAGTGGGAGAGAATTTGATGTTTTCGAAAGAACGGTAGCATTTTGGAGAGAAAATGTTTTGTTTTTGTTTGAAAAGTGGTACTTGGTGGGAGGATAATGCTTAACGGATGGGGGGAGAAAAGTGGTCTTTTGGGGAGAAACTTCCCTTTGGTGGAGAAAGTAGGCGTTTTGCGGGAGAAAAGGTCGCGCGGTGCGCAGAAAGTGCAGTTCTATTTTGAGGGAGAAAAGAGGTATTCTGGTGGAGCACATGTCATGTTTGGAGAAGAAGAGTGGTATTTGTGGGGCACATGCCTTATTTTTGTGAGAAATGTGGTATTTTGGTGGAGAGGAGGTGCTATCTTGTGCAGCAAAGTGGTATTTGGGGCTGCAAGCGCCTTGTTTTGGGGAGCAGAGTGGTATTTTGGGGGAGAAGCTGTCATATTGTCGGGAGAGAGAACTGGCATTTTGGTGGAGAAAATGCCACGTACTGGGGAGCAAAGGGGAGGAGATTGTCCTAGTCTGGGGAGAAGAGAGGTCTTTTGGGAAGCAAACGTTTTCTTTTCCGGTGGGAACGGTATCCTGCTGGAGACAATGCCATCTTTTGACGTGACATGTGGTATTTTGGTGGAGAAAATGCCGTAGTGTGGAGAGAAGAGCGGTCAGCTTTTGGGGAAAGAAGGTATTTTGCAGGAGCAAACGTTATATTTTCAGGAGAACCGTCACCTTATGCGTGACACAATGTCATATTTTGTGGAGAGATGCGACGCGACCTGAGCATGGACGTCCCCTCCTGCATCACTGGAGCCCACAGCTCGCCTTCAGAGCTCCGTGGATTTCCCACGTTTTACCCTGAAGCCGCCTCGCTACAGCTCCGTGGGTGGCACACAAGGCCTGCAGCACCTCTTTCTCCGCAAAGCCCACCTGCAGGCATTGGCTCGTGAGGTTCACCACCTGCCCTCCTGAGCAAAATCAACCCCTAAGAACAAGAGCAAAGTGCCCTGGATTCGAGCTGGCCTGGTCCAAGCCCCGGTCCCACCAGACATTTCCTGGTATCTAGGCTGCTCCCCAAAGCCTGGCCCCACCTCAGCACACGCTGTCAGATCAGATTCAAAGCTGGCACCAAGCTTTTCCCAGAAGCTCTTTGCCAGCAGCTCACTCACTGTGTTTCATCCCTCCTCACCTCAGTCCGAAAGTATTGGCCGCACCTGCCAGCGGGTGTTACCTCCGACCTTGTCACTGGGCAGCGACTCAACAGCACCCGGTTTGCTTCTGGGGCCCTCATTCACCTCACTGTGCTAACCCTCCAGTGGCATTCTTTCCTCCTCCAAATAAACTAACGGAATAGAAGGCTGAATGTGGGACACCCTCAGTCCGCCAAAGAGTCTGCCCCATGGAGTCCATGGTGTTCAAGGTCTGCGCCACGGAGTGCAGCTGCAAGCCGCAAGAGAAATAGCACCTTGCAGCCCTTGTCCTTTGAAGCAGAAGGGAACACCTTAGGAAGACGGAGCACACTTCGGAAGCTCAAAGATGCCGCGCGTCAAGCTGGCAAGAGAAGATTCTGAACTGCCGTCCTTTTCCCTTCCATCCACAGTGGCGTCTGTCACATAGAACCGGGGAGTAACGTACTGGCCTTGGCAGGGCCCTTTCTTGCCACTCCTCTAATGCTTAGGATTAAGTCGATAAAGACATCGTAACGGTTGTTCTCTGCAAAAACTACCCGTAACATTGTTCCTTCTACAAGCAGACAAGCCCAACACATGCCTGCCGGTCAAATTGTGGGTAGGAGTTGGTTTGTTAGTGGGAGAGAATTTGATGTTTTCGAAAGAACGGTAGCATTTTCGCCTTGTTTTGGGGAGCAGAGTGGTATTTTGGGGGAGAAGCTGTCATATTGTCGGGAGAGAGAACTGGCATTTTGGTGGAGAAAATGCCACGTACTGGGGAGCAAAGGGGAGGAGATTGTCCTAGTCTGGGGAGAAGAGAGGTCTTTTGGGAAGCAAACGTTTTATTTTCCGGTGGGAACGGTATCCTGCTGGAGACAATGCCATCTTTTGACGTGACATGTGGTATTTTGGTGGAGAAAATGCCGTAGTGTGGAGAGAAGAGCGGTCAGCTTTTGGGGAAAGAAGGTATTTTGCAGGAGCAAACGTTATATTTATATTTTCAGGAGAACCGTCACCTTATGCGTGACACAATGTCATATTTTGTGGAGAGATGCGACGCGACCTGAGCATGGACGTCCCCTCCTGCATCACTGGAGCCCACAGCTCGCCTTCAGAGCTCCGTGGATTTCCCACGTTTTACCCTGAAGCCGCCTCGCTACAGCTCCGTGGGTGGCACACAAGGCCTGCAGCACCTCTTTCTCCGCAAAGCCCACCTGCAGGCATTGGCTCGTGAGGTTCACCACCTGCCCTCCTGAGCAAAATCAACCCCTAAGAACAAGAGCAAAGTGCCCTGGATTCGAGCTGGCCTGGTCCAAGCCCCGGTCCCACCAGACATTTCCTGGTATCTAGGCTGCTCCCCAAAGCCTGGCCCCACCTCAGCACACGCTGTCAGATCAGATTCAAAGCTGGCACCAAGCTTTTCCCAGAAGCTCTTTGCCAGCAGCTCACTCACTGTGTTTCATCCCTCCTCACCTCAGTCCGAAAGTATTGGCCGCACCTGCCAGCGGGTGTTACCTCCGACCTTGTCACTGGGCAGCGACTCAACAGCACCCGGTTTGCTTCTGGGGCCCTCATTCACCTCACTGTGCTAACCCTCCAGTGGCATTCTTTCCTCCTCCAAATAAACTAACGGAATAGAAGGCTGAATGTGGGACACCCTCAGTCCGCCAAAGAGTCTGCCCCATGGAGTCCATGGTGTTCAAGGTCTGCGCCACGGAGTGCAGCTGCAAGCCGCAAGAGAAATAGCACCTTGCAGCCCTTGTCCTTTGAAGCAGAAGGGAACACCTTAGGAAGACGGAGCACACTTCGGAAGCTCAAAGATGCCGCGCGTCAAGCTGGCAAGAGAAGATTCTGAACTGCCGTCCTTTTCCCTTCCATCCACAGTGGCGTCTGTCACATAGAACCGGGGAGTAACTTACTGGCCTTGGCAGGGCCCTTTCTTGCCACTCCTCTAATGCTTAGGATTAAGTCGACAAAGACATCGTAACGGTTGTTCTCTGCAAAAACTACCCGTAACATTGTTCCTTCTACAAGCAGACAAGCCCAACACATGCCTGCCGGTCAAATTGTGGGTAGGAGTTGGTTTGTTAGTGGGAGAGAATTTGATGTTTTCGAAAGAACGGTAGCATTTTCGCCTTGTTTTGGGGAGCAGAGTGGTATTTTGGGGGAGAAGCTGTCATATTGTCGGGAGAGAGAACTGGCATTTTGGTGGAGAAAATGCCACGTACTGGGGAGCAAAGGGGAGGAGATTGTCCTAGTCTGGGGAGAAGAGAGGTCTTTTGGGAAGCAAACGTTTTCTTTTCCGGTGGGAACGGTATCCTGCTGGAGACAATGCCATCTTTTGACGTGACATGTGGTATTTTGGTGGAGAAAATGCCGTAGTGTGGAGAGAAGAGCGGTCAGCTTTTGGGGAAAGAAGGTATTTTGCAGGAGCAAACGTTATATTTTCAGGAGAACCGTCACCTTATGCGTGACACAATGTCATATTTTGTGGAGAGATGCGACGCGACCTGAGCATGGACGTCCCCTCCTGCATCACTGGAGCCCACAGCTCGCCTTCAGAGCTCCGTGGATTTCCCACGTTTTACCCTGAAGCCGCCTCGCTACAGCTCCGTGGGTGGCACACAAGGCCTGCAGCACCTCTTTCTCCGCAAAGCCCACCTGCAGGCATTGGCTCGTGAGGTTCACCACCTGCCCTCCTGAGCAAAATCAACCCCTAAGAACAAGAGCAAAGTGCCCTGGATTCGAGCTGGCCTGGTCCAAGCCCCGGTCCCACCAGACATTTCCTGGTATCTAGGCTGCTCCCCAAAGCCTGGCCCCACCTCAGCACACGCTGTCAGATCAGATTCAAAGCTGGCACCAAGCTTTTCCCAGAAGCTCTTTGCCAGCAGCTCACTCACTGTGTTTCATCCCTCCTCACCTCAGTCCGAAAGTATTGGCCGCACCTGCCAGCGGGTGTTACCTCCGACCTTGTCACTGGGCAGCGACTCAACAGCACCCGGTTTGCTTCTGGGGCCCTCATTCACCTCACTGTGCTAACCCTCCAGTGGCATTCTTTCCTCCTCCAAATAAACTAACGGAATAGAAGGCTGAATGTGGGACACCCTCAGTCCGCCAAAGAGTCTGCCCCATGGAGTCCATGGTGTTCAAGGTCTGCGCCACGGAGTGCAGCTGCAAGCCGCAAGAGAAATAGCACCTTGCAGCCCTTGTCCTTTGAAGCAGAAGGGAACACCTTAGGAAGACGGAGCACACTTCGGAAGCTCAAAGATGCCGCGCGTCAAGCTGGCAAGAGAAGATTCTGAACTGCCGTCCTTTTCCCTTCCATCCACAGTGGCGTCTGTCACATAGAACCGGGGAGTAACTTACTGGCCTTGGCAGGGCCCTTTCTTGCCACTCCTCTAATGCTTAGGATTAAGTCGACAAAGACATCGTAACGGTTGTTCTCTGCAAAAACTACCCGTAACATTGTTCCTTCTACAAGCAGACAAGCCCAACACATGCCTGCCGGTCAAATTGTGGGTAGGAGTTGGTTTGTTAGTGGGAGAGAATTTGATGTTTTCGAAAGAACGGTAGCATTTTCGCCTTGTTTTGGGGAGCAGAGTGGTATTTTGGGGGAGAAGCTGTCATATTGTCGGGAGAGAGAACTGGCATTTTGGTGGAGAAAATGCCACGTACTGGGGAGCAAAGGGGAGGAGATTGTCCTAGTCTGGGGAGAAGAGAGGTCTTTTGGGAAGCAAACGTTTTCTTTTCCGGTGGGAACGGTATCCTGCTGGAGACAATGCCATCTTTTGACGTGACATGTGGTATTTTGGTGGAGAAAATGCCGTAGTGTGGAGAGAAGAGCGGTCAGCTTTTGGGGAAAGAAGGTATTTTGCAGGAGCAAACGTTATATTTTCAGGAGAACCGTCACCTTATGCGTGACACAATGTCATATTTTGTGGAGAGATGCGACGCGACCTGAGCATGGACGTCCCCTCCTGCATCACTGGAGCCCACAGCTCGCCTTCAGAGCTCCGTGGATTTCCCACGTTTTACCCTGAAGCCGCCTCGCTACAGCTCCGTGGGTGGCACACAAGGCCTGCAGCACCTCTTTCTCCGCAAAGCCCACCTGCAGGCATTGGCTCGTGAGGTTCACCACCTGCCCTCCTGAGCAAAATCAACCCCTAAGAACAAGAGCAAAGTGCCCTGGATTCGAGCTGGCCTGGTCCAAGCCCCGGTCCCACCAGACATTTCCTGGTATCTAGGCTGCTCCCCAAAGCCTGGCCCCACCTCAGCACACGCTGTCAGATCAGATTCAAAGCTGGCACCAAGCTTTTCCCAGAAGCTCTTTGCCAGCAGCTCACTCACTGTGTTTCATCCCTCCTCACCTCAGTCCGAAAGTATTGGCCGCACCTGCCAGCGGGTGTTACCTCCGACCTTGTCACTGGGCAGCGACTCAACAGCACCCGGTTTGCTTCTGGGGCCCTCATTCACCTCACTGTGCTAACCCTCCAGTGGCATTCTTTCCTCCTCCAAATAAACTAACGGAATAGAAGGCTGAATGTGGGACACCCTCAGTCCGCCAAAGAGTCTGCCCCATGGAGTCCATGGTGTTCAAGGTCTGCGCCACGGAGTGCAGCTGCAAGCCGCAAGAGAAATAGCACCTTGCAGCCCTTGTCCTTTGAAGCAGAAGGGAACACCTTAGGAAGACGGAGCACACTTCGGAAGCTCAAAGATGCCGCGCGTCAAGCTGGCAAGAGAAGATTCTGAACTGCCGTCCTTTTCCCTTCCATCCACAGTGGCGTCTGTCACATAGAACCGGGGAGTAACTTACTGGCCTTGGCAGGGCCCTTTCTTGCCACTCCTCTAATGCTTAGGATTAAGTCGACAAAGACATCGTAACGGTTGTTCTCTGCAAAAACTACCCGTAACATTGTTCCTTCTACAAGCAGACAAGCCCAACACATGCCTGCCGGTCAAATTGTGGGTCGGAGTTGGTTTGTTAGTGGGAGAGAATTTGATGTTTTCGAAAGAACGGTAGCATTTTCGCCTTGTTTTGGGGAGCAGAGTGGTATTTTGGGGGAGAAGCTGTCATATTGTCGGGAGAGAGAACTGGCATTTTGGTGGAGAAAATGCCACGTACTGGGGAGCAAAGGGGAGGAGATTGTCCTAGTCTGGGGAGAAGAGAGGTCTTTTGGGAAGCAAACGTTTTATTTTCCGGTGGGAACGGTATCCTGCTGGAGACAATGCCATCTTTTGACGTGACATGTGGTATTTTGGTGGAGAAAATGCCGTAGTGTGGAGAGAAGAGCGGTCAGCTTTTGGGGAAAGAAGGTATTTTGCAGGAGCAAACGTTATATTTTCAGGAGAACCGTCACCTTATGCGTGACACAATGTCATATTTTGTGGAGAGATGCGACGCGACCTGAGCATGGACGTCCCCTCCTGCATCACTGGAGCCCACAGCTCGCCTTCAGAGCTCCGTGGATTTCCCACGTTTTACCCTGAAGCCGCCTCGCTACAGCTCCGTGGGTGGCACACAAGGCCTGCAGCACCTCTTTCTCCGCAAAGCCCACCTGCAGGCATTGGCTCGTGAGGTTCACCACCTGCCCTCCTGAGCAAAATCAACCCCTAAGAACAAGAGCAAAGTGCCCTGGATTCGAGCTGGCCTGGTCCAAGCCCCGGTCCCACCAGACATTTCCTGGTATCTAGGCTGCTCCCCAAAGCCTGGCCCCACCTCAGCACACGCTGTCAGATCAGATTCAAAGCTGGCACCAAGCTTTTCCCAGAAGCTCTTTGCCAGCAGCTCACTCACTGTGTTTCATCCCTCCTCACCTCAGTCCGAAAGTATTGGCCGCACCTGCCAGCGGGTGTTACCTCCGACCTTGTCACTGGGCAGCGACTCAACAGCACCCGGTTTGCTTCTGGGGCCCTCATTCACCTCACTGTGCTAACCCTCCAGTGGCATTCTTTCCTCCTCCAAATAAACTAACGGAATAGAAGGCTGAATGTGGGACACCCTCAGTCCGCCAAAGAGTCTGCCCCATGGAGTCCATGGTGTTCAAGGTCTGCGCCACGGAGTGCAGCTGCAAGCCGCAAGAGAAATAGCACCTTGCAGCCCTTGTCCTTTGAAGCAGAAGGGAACACCTTAGGAAGACGGAGCACACTTCGGAAGCTCAAAGATGCCGCGCGTCAAGCTGGCAAGAGAAGATTCTGAACTGCCGTCCTTTTCCCTTCCATCCACAGTGGCGTCTGTCACATAGAACCGGGGAGTAACTTACTGGCCTTGGCAGGGCCCTTTCTTGCCACTCCTCTAATGCTTAGGATTAAGTCGACAAAGACATCGTAACGGTTGTTCTCTGCAAAAACTACCCGTAACATTGTTCCTTCTACAAGCAGACAAGCCCAACACATGCCTGCCGGTCAAATTGTGGGTAGGAGTTGGTTTGTTAGTGGGAGAGAATTTGATGTTTTCGAAAGAACGGTAGCATTTTGGAGAGAAAATGTTTTGTTTTTGTTTGAAAAGTGGTACTTGGTGGGAGGATAATGCTTAACGGATGGGGGGAGAAAAGTGGTCTTTTGGGGAGAAACTTCCCTTTGGTGGAGAAAGTAGGCGTTTTGCGGGAGAAAAGGTCGCGCGGTGCGCAGAAAGTGCAGTTCTATTTTGAGGGAGAAAAGAGGTATTCTGGTGGAGCACATGTCATGTTTGGAGAAGAAGAGTGGTATTTGTGGGGCACATGCCTTATTTTTGTGAGAAATGTGGTATTTTGGTGGAGAGGAGGTGCTATCTTGTGCAGCAAAGTGGTATTTGGGGCTGCAAGCGCCTTGTTTTGGGGAGCAGAGTGGTATTTTGGGGGAGAAGCTGTCATATTGTCGGGAGAGAGAACTGGCATTTTGGTGGAGAAAATGCCACGTACTGGGGAGCAAAGGGGAGGAGATTGTCCTAGTCTGGGGAGAAGAGAGGTCTTTTGGGAAGCAAACGTTTTATTTTCCGGTGGGAACGGTATCCTGCTGGAGACAATGCCATCTTTTGACGTGACATGTGGTATTTTGGTGGAGAAAATGCCGTAGTGTGGAGAGAAGAGCGGTCAGCTTTTGGGGAAAGAAGGTATTTTGCAGGAGCAAACGTTATATTTTCAGGAGAACCGTCACCTTATGCGTGACACAATGTCATATTTTGTGGAGAGATGCGACGCGACCTGAGCATGGACGTCCCCTCCTGCATCACTGGAGCCCACAGCTCGCCTTCAGAGCTCCGTGGATTTCCCACGTTTTACCCTGAAGCCGCCTCGCTACAGCTCCGTGGGTGGCACACAAGGCCTGCAGCACCTCTTTCTCCGCAAAGCCCACCTGCAGGCATTGGCTCGTGAGGTTCACCACCTGCCCTCCTGAGCAAAATCAACCCCTAAGAACAAGAGCAAAGTGCCCTGGATTCGAGCTGGCCTGGTCCAAGCCCCGGTCCCACCAGACATTTCCTGGTATCTAGGCTGCTCCCCAAAGCCTGGCCCCACCTCAGCACACGCTGTCAGATCAGATTCAAAGCTGGCACCAAGCTTTTCCCAGAAGCTCTTTGCCAGCAGCTCACTCACTGTGTTTCATCCCTCCTCACCTCAGTCCGAAAGTATTGGCCGCACCTGCCAGCGGGTGTTACCTCCGACCTTGTCACTGGGCAGCGACTCAACAGCACCCGGTTTGCTTCTGGGGCCCTCATTCACCTCACTGTGCTAACCCTCCAGTGGCATTCTTTCCTCCTCCAAATAAACTAACGGAATAGAAGGCTGAATGTGGGACACCCTCAGTCCGCCAAAGAGTCTGCCCCATGGAGTCCATGGTGTTCAAGGTCTGCGCCACGGAGTGCAGCTGCAAGCCGCAAGAGAAATAGCACCTTGCAGCCCTTGTCCTTTGAAGCAGAAGGGAACACCTTAGGAAGACGGAGCACACTTCGGAAGCTCAAAGATGCCGCGCGTCAAGCTGGCAAGAGAAGATTCTGAACTGCCGTCCTTTTCCCTTCCATCCACAGTGGCGTCTGTCACATAGAACCGGGGAGTAACTTACTGGCCTTGGCAGGGCCCTTTCTTGCCACTCCTCTAATGCTTAGGATTAAGTCGACAAAGACATCGTAACGGTTGTTCTCTGCAAAAACTACCCGTAACATTGTTCCTTCTACAAGCAGACAAGCCCAACACATGCCTGCCGGTCAAATTGTGGGTCGGAGTTGGTTTGTTAGTGGGAGAGAATTTGATGTTTTCGAAAGAACGGTAGCATTTTCGCCTTGTTTTGGGGAGCAGAGTGGTATTTTGGGGGAGAAGCTGTCATATTGTCGGGAGAGAGAACTGGCATTTTGGTGGAGAAAATGCCACGTACTGGGGAGCAAAGGGGAGGAGATTGTCCTAGTCTGGGGAGAAGAGAGGTCTTTTGGGAAGCAAACGTTTTCTTTTCCGGTGGGAACGGTATCCTGCTGGAGACAATGCCATCTTTTGACGTGACATGTGGTATTTTGGTGGAGAAAATGCCGTAGTGTGGAGAGAAGAGCGGTCAGCTTTTGGGGAAAGAAGGTATTTTGCAGGAGCAAACGTTATATTTTCAGGAGAACCGTCACCTTATGCGTGACACAATGTCATATTTTGTGGAGAGATGCGACGCGACCTGAGCATGGACGTCCCCTCCTGCATCACTGGAGCCCACAGCTCGCCTTCAGAGCTCCGTGGATTTCCCACGTTTTACCCTGAAGCCGCCTCGCTACAGCTCCGTGGGTGGCACACAAGGCCTGCAGCACCTCTTTCTCCGCAAAGCCCACCTGCAGGCATTGGCTCGTGAGGTTCACCACCTGCCCTCCTGAGCAAAATCAACCCCTAAGAACAAGAGCAAAGTGCCCTGGATTCGGGCTGGCCTGGTCCAAGCCCCGGTCCCACCAGACATTTCCTGGTATCTAGGCTGCTCCCCAAAGCCTGGCCCCACCTCAGCACACGCTGTCAGATCAGATTCAAAGCTGGCACCAAGCTTTTCCCAGAAGCTCTTTGCCAGCAGCTCACTCACTGTGTTTCATCCCTCCTCACCTCAGTCCGAAAGTATTGGCCGCACCTGCCAGCGGGTGTTACCTCCGACCTTGTCACTGGGCAGCGACTCAACAGCACCCGGTTTGCTTCTGGGGCCCTCATTCACCTCACTGTGCTAACCCTCCAGTGGCATTCTTTCCTCCTCCAAATAAACTAACGGAATAGAAGGCTGAATGTGGGACACCCTCAGTCCGCCAAAGAGTCTGCCCCATGGAGTCCATGGTGTTCAAGGTCTGCGCCACGGAGTGCAGCTGCAAGCCGCAAGAGAAATAGCACCTTGCAGCCCTTGTCCTTTGAAGCAGAAGGGAACACCTTAGGAAGACGGAGCACACTTCGGAAGCTCAAAGATGCCGCGCGTCAAGCTGGCAAGAGAAGATTCTGAACTGCCGTCCTTTTCCCTTCCATCCACAGTGGCGTCTGTCACATAGAACCGGGGAGTAACTTACTGGCCTTGGCAGGGCCCTTTCTTGCCACTCCTCTAATGCTTAGGATTAAGTCGACAAAGACATCGTAACGGTTGTTCTCTGCAAAAACTACCCGTAACATTGTTCCTTCTACAAGCAGACAAGCCCAACACATGCCTGCCGGTCAAATTGTGGGTCGGAGTTGGTTTGTTAGTGGGAGAGAATTTGATGTTTTCGAAAGAACGGTAGCATTTTCGCCTTGTTTTGGGGAGCAGAGTGGTATTTTGGGGGAGAAGCTGTCATATTGTCGGGAGAGAGAACTGGCATTTTGGTGGAGAAAATGCCACGTACTGGGGAGCAAAGGGGAGGAGATTGTCCTAGTCTGGGGAGAAGAGAGGTCTTTTGGGAAGCAAACGTTTTATTTTCCGGTGGGAACGGTATCCTGCTGGAGACAATGCCATCTTTTGACGTGACATGTGGTATTTTGGTGGAGAAAATGCCGTAGTGTGGAGAGAAGAGCGGTCAGCTTTTGGGGAAAGAAGGTATTTTGCAGGAGCAAACGTTATATTTTCAGGAGAACCGTCACCTTATGCGTGACACAATGTCATATTTTGTGGAGAGATGCGACGCGACCTGAGCATGGACGTCCCCTCCTGCATCACTGGAGCCCACAGCTCGCCTTCAGAGCTCCGTGGATTTCCCACGTTTTACCCTGAAGCCGCCTCGCTACAGCTCCGTGGGTGGCACACAAGGCCTGCAGCACCTCTTTCTCCGCAAAGCCCACCTGCAGGCATTGGCTCGTGAGGTTCACCACCTGCCCTCCTGAGCAAAATCAACCCCTAAGAACAAGAGCAAAGTGCCCTGGATTCGGGCTGGCCTGGTCCAAGCCCCGGTCCCACCAGACATTTCCTGGTATCTAGGCTGCTCCCCAAAGCCTGGCCCCACCTCAGCACACGCTGTCAGATCAGATTCAAAGCTGGCACCAAGCTTTTCCCAGAAGCTCTTTGCCAGCAGCTCACTCACTGTGTTTCATCCCTCCTCACCTCAGTCCGAAAGTATTGGCCGCACCTGCCAGCGGGTGTTACCTCCGACCTTGTCACTGGGCAGCGACTCAACAGCACCCGGTTTGCTTCTGGGGCCCTCATTCACCTCACTGTGCTAACCCTCCAGTGGCATTCTTTCCTCCTCCAAATAAACTAACGGAATAGAAGGCTGAATGTGGGACACCCTCAGTCCGCCAAAGAGTCTGCCCCATGGAGTCCATGGTGTTCAAGGTCTGCGCCACGGAGTGCAGCTGCAAGCCGCAAGAGAAATAGCACCTTGCAGCCCTTGTCCTTTGAAGCAGAAGGGAACACCTTAGGAAGACGGAGCACACTTCGGAAGCTCAAAGATGCCGCGCGTCAAGCTGGCAAGAGAAGATTCTGAACTGCCGTCCTTTTCCCTTCCATCCACAGTGGCGTCTGTCACATAGAACCGGGGAGTAACTTACTGGCCTTGGCAGGGCCCTTTCTTGCCACTCCTCTAATGCTTAGGATTAAGTCGATAAAGACATCGTAACGGTTGTTCTCTGCAAAAACTACCCGTAACATTGTTCCTTCTACAAGCAGACAAGCCCAACACATGCCTGCCGGTCAAATTGTGGGTAGGAGTTGGTTTGTTAGTGGGAGAGAATTTGATGTTTTCGAAAGAACGGTAGCATTTTCGCCTTGTTTTGGGGAGCAGAGTGGTATTTTGGGGGAGAAGCTGTCATATTGTCGGGAGAGAGAACTGGCATTTTGGTGGAGAAAATGCCACGTACTGGGGAGCAAAGGGGAGGAGATTGTCCTAGTCTGGGGAGAAGAGAGGTCTTTTGGGAAGCAAACGTTTTATTTTCCGGTGGGAACGGTATCCTGCTGGAGACAATGCCATCTTTTGACGTGACATGTGGTATTTTGGTGGAGAAAATGCCGTAGTGTGGAGAGAAGAGCGGTCAGCTTTTGGGGAAAGAAGGTATTTTGCAGGAGCAAACGTTATATTTTCAGGAGAACCGTCACCTTATGCGTGACACAATGTCATATTTTGTGGAGAGATGCGACGCGACCTGAGCATGGACGTCCCCTCCTGCATCACTGGAGCCCACAGCTCGCCTTCAGAGCTCCGTGGATTTCCCACGTTTTACCCTGAAGCCGCCTCGCTACAGCTCCGTGGGTGGCACACAAGGCCTGCAGCACCTCTTTCTCCGCAAAGCCCACCTGCAGGCATTGGCTCGTGAGGTTCACCACCTGCCCTCCTGAGCAAAATCAACCCCTAAGAACAAGAGCAAAGTGCCCTGGATTCGGGCTGGCCTGGTCCAAGCCCCGGTCCCACCAGACATTTCCTGGTATCTAGGCTGCTCCCCAAAGCCTGGCCCCACCTCAGCACACGCTGTCAGATCAGATTCAAAGCTGGCACCAAGCTTTTCCCAGAAGCTCTTTGCCAGCAGCTCACTCACTGTGTTTCATCCCTCCTCACCTCAGTCCGAAAGTATTGGCCGCACCTGCCAGCGGGTGTTACCTCCGACCTTGTCACTGGGCAGCGACTCAACAGCACCCGGTTTGCTTCTGGGGCCCTCATTCACCTCACTGTGCTAACCCTCCAGTGGCATTCTTTCCTCCTCCAAATAAACTAACGGAATAGAAGGCTGAATGTGGGACACCCTCAGTCCGCCAAAGAGTCTGCCCCATGGAGTCCATGGTGTTCAAGGTCTGCGCCACGGAGTGCAGCTGCAAGCCGCAAGAGAAATAGCACCTTGCAGCCCTTGTCCTTTGAAGCAGAAGGGAACACCTTAGGAAGACGGAGCACACTTCGGAAGCTCAAAGATGCCGCGCGTCAAGCTGGCAAGAGAAGATTCTGAACTGCCGTCCTTTTCCCTTCCATCCACAGTGGCGTCTGTCACATAGAACCGGGGAGTAACTTACTGGCCTTGGCAGGGCCCTTTCTTGCCACTCCTCTAATGCTTAGGATTAAGTCGATAAAGACATCGTAACGGTTGTTCTCTGCAAAAACTACCCGTAACATTGTTCCTTCTACAAGCAGACAAGCCCAACACATGCCTGCCGGTCAAATTGTGGGTAGGAGTTGGTTTGTTAGTGGGAGAGAATTTGATGTTTTCGAAAGAACGGTAGCATTTTGGAGAGAAAATGTTTTGTTTTTGTTTGAAAAGTGGTACTTGGTGGGAGGATAATGCTTAACGGATGGGGGGAGAAAAGTGGTCTTTTGGGGAGAAACTTCCCTTTGGTGGAGAAAGTAGGCGTTTTGCGGGAGAAAAGGTCGCGCGGTGCGCAGAAAGTGCAGTTCTATTTTGAGGGAGAAAAGAGGTATTCTGGTGGAGCACATGTCATGTTTGGAGAAGAAGAGTGGTATTTGTGGGGCACATGCCTTATTTTTGTGAGAAATGTGGTATTTTGGTGGAGAGGAGGTGCTATCTTGTGCAGCAAAGTGGTATTTGGGGCTGCAAGCGCCTTGTTTTGGGGAGCAGAGTGGTATTTTGGGGGAGAAGCTGTCATATTGTCGGGAGAGAGAACTGGCATTTTGGTGGAGAAAATGCCACGTACTGGGGAGCAAAGGGGAGGAGATTGTCCTAGTCTGGGGAGAAGAGAGGTCTTTTGGGAAGCAAACGTTTTCTTTTCCGGTGGGAACGGTATCCTGCTGGAGACAATGCCATCTTTTGACGTGACATGTGGTATTTTGGTGGAGAAAATGCCGTAGTGTGGAGAGAAGAGCGGTCAGCTTTTGGGGAAAGAAGGTATTTTGCAGGAGCAAACGTTATATTTTCAGGAGAACCGTCACCTTATGCGTGACACAATGTCATATTTTGTGGAGAGATGCGACGCGACCTGAGCATGGACGTCCCCTCCTGCATCACTGGAGCCCACAGCTCGCCTTCAGAGCTCCGTGGATTTCCCACGTTTTACCCTGAAGCCGCCTCGCTACAGCTCCGTGGGTGGCACACAAGGCCTGCAGCACCTCTTTCTCCGCAAAGCCCACCTGCAGGCATTGGCTCGTGAGGTTCACCACCTGCCCTCCTGAGCAAAATCAACCCCTAAGAACAAGAGCAAAGTGCCCTGGATTCGAGCTGGCCTGGTCCAAGCCCCGGTCCCACCAGACATTTCCTGGTATCTAGGCTGCTCCCCAAAGCCTGGCCCCACCTCAGCACACGCTGTCAGATCAGATTCAAAGCTGGCACCAAGCTTTTCCCAGAAGCTCTTTGCCAGCAGCTCACTCACTGTGTTTCATCCCTCCTCACCTCAGTCCGAAAGTATTGGCCGCACCTGCCAGCGGGTGTTACCTCCAACCTTGTCACTGGGCAGCGACTCAACAGCACCCGGTTTGCTTCTGGGGCCCTCATTCACCTCACTGTGCTAACCCTCCAGTGGCATTCTTTCCTCCTCCAAATAAACTAACGGAATAGAAGGCTGAATGTGGGACACCCTCAGTCCGCCAAAGAGTCTGCCCCATGGAGTCCATGGTGTTCAAGGTCTGCGCCACGGAGTGCAGCTGCAAGCCGCAAGAGAAATAGCACCTTGCAGCCCTTGTCCTTTGAAGCAGAAGGGAACACCTTAGGAAGACGGAGCACACTTCGGAAGCTCAAAGATGCCGCGCGTCAAGCTGGCAAGAGAAGATTCTGAACTGCCGTCCTTTTCCCTTCCATCCACAGTGGCGTCTGTCACATAGAACCGGGGAGTAACTTACTGGCCTTGGCAGGGCCCTTTCTTGCCACTCCTCTAATGCTTAGGATTAAGTCGACAAAGACATCGTAACGGTTGTTCTCTGCAAAAACTACCCGTAACATTGTTCCTTCTACAAGCAGACAAGCCCAACACATGCCTGCCAGTCAAATTGTGGGTAGGAGTTGGTTTGTTAGTGGGAGAGAATTTGATGTTTTCGAAAGAACGGTAGCATTTTCGCCTTGTTTTGGGGAGCAGAGTGGTATTTTGGGGGAGAAGCTGTCATATTGTCGGGAGAGAGAACTGGCATTTTGGTGGAGAAAATGCCACGTACTGGGGAGCAAAGGGGAGGAGATTGTCCTAGTCTGGGGAGAAGAGAGGTCTTTTGGGAAGCAAACGTTTTATTTTCCGGTGGGAACGGTATCCTGCTGGAGACAATGCCATCTTTTGACGTGACATGTGGTATTTTGGTGGAGAAAATGCCGTAGTGTGGAGAGAAGAGCGGTCAGCTTTTGGGGAAAGAAGGTATTTTGCAGGAGCAAACGTTATATTTATATTTTCAGGAGAACCGTCACCTTATGCGTGACACAATGTCATATTTTGTGGAGAGATGCGACGCGACCTGAGCATGGACGTCCCCTCCTGCATCACTGGAGCCCACAGCTCGCCTTCAGAGCTCCGTGGATTTCCCACGTTTTACCCTGAAGCCGCCTCGCTACAGCTCCGTGGGTGGCACACAAGGCCTGCAGCACCTCTTTCTCCGCAAAGCCCACCTGCAGGCATTGGCTCGTGAGGTTCACCACCTGCCCTCCTGAGCAAAATCAACCCCTAAGAACAAGAGCAAAGTGCCCTGGATTCGAGCTGGCCTGGTCCAAGCCCCGGTCCCACCAGACATTTCCTGGTATCTAGGCTGCTCCCCAAAGCCTGGCCCCACCTCAGCACACGCTGTCAGATCAGATTCAAAGCTGGCACCAAGCTTTTCCCAGAAGCTCTTTGCCAGCAGCTCACTCACTGTGTTTCATCCCTCCTCACCTCAGTCCGAAAGTATTGGCCGCACCTGCCAGCGGGTGTTACCTCCGACCTTGTCACTGGGCAGCGACTCAACAGCACCCGGTTTGCTTCTGGGGCCCTCATTCACCTCACTGTGCTAACCCTCCAGTGGCATTCTTTCCTCCTCCAAATAAACTAACGGAATAGAAGGCTGAATGTGGGACACCCTCAGTCCGCCAAAGAGTCTGCCCCATGGAGTCCATGGTGTTCAAGGTCTGCGCCACGGAGTGCAGCTGCAAGCCGCAAGAGAAATAGCACCTTGCAGCCCTTGTCCTTTGAAGCAGAAGGGAACACCTTAGGAAGACGGAGCACACTTCGGAAGCTCAAAGATGCCGCGCGTCAAGCTGGCAAGAGAAGATTCTGAACTGCCGTCCTTTTCCCTTCCATCCACAGTGGCGTCTGTCACATAGAACCGGGGAGTAACTTACTGGCCTTGGCAGGGCCCTTTCTTGCCACTCCTCTAATGCTTAGGATTAAGTCGACAAAGACATCGTAACGGTTGTTCTCTGCAAAAACTACCCGTAACATTGTTCCTTCTACAAGCAGACAAGCCCAACACATGCCTGCCGGTCAAATTGTGGGTAGGAGTTGGTTTGTTAGTGGGAGAGAATTTGATGTTTTCGAAAGAACGGTAGCATTTTCGCCTTGTTTTGGGGAGCAGAGTGGTATTTTGGGGGAGAAGCTGTCATATTGTCGGGAGAGAGAACTGGCATTTTGGTGGAGAAAATGCCACGTACTGGGGAGCAAAGGGGAGGAGATTGTCCTAGTCTGGGGAGAAGAGAGGTCTTTTGGGAAGCAAACGTTTTATTTTCCGGTGGGAACGGTATCCTGCTGGAGACAATGCCATCTTTTGACGTGACATGTGGTATTTTGGTGGAGAAAATGCCGTAGTGTGGAGAGAAGAGCGGTCAGCTTTTGGGGAAAGAAGGTATTTTGCAGGAGCAAACGTTATATTTTCAGGAGAACCGTCACCTTATGCGTGACACAATGTCATATTTTGTGGAGAGATGCGACGCGACCTGAGCATGGACGTCCCCTCCTGCATCACTGGAGCCCACAGCTCGCCTTCAGAGCTCCGTGGATTTCCCACGTTTTACCCTGAAGCCGCCTCGCTACAGCTCCGTGGGTGGCACACAAGGCCTGCAGCACCTCTTTCTCCGCAAAGCCCACCTGCAGGCATTGGCTCGTGAGGTTCACCACCTGCCCTCCTGAGCAAAATCAACCCCTAAGAACAAGAGCAAAGTGCCCTGGATTCGAGCTGGCCTGGTCCAAGCCCCGGTCCCACCAGACATTTCCTGGTATCTAGGCTGCTCCCCAAAGCCTGGCCCCACCTCAGCACACGCTGTCAGATCAGATTCAAAGCTGGCACCAAGCTTTTCCCAGAAGCTCTTTGCCAGCAGCTCACTCACTGTGTTTCATCCCTCCTCACCTCAGTCCGAAAGTATTGGCCGCACCTGCCAGCGGGTGTTACCTCCAACCTTGTCACTGGGCAGCGACTCAACAGCACCCGGTTTGCTTCTGGGGCCCTCATTCACCTCACTGTGCTAACCCTCCAGTGGCATTCTTTCCTCCTCCAAATAAACTAACGGAATAGAAGGCTGAATGTGGGACACCCTCAGTCCGCCAAAGAGTCTGCCCCATGGAGTCCATGGTGTTCAAGGTCTGCGCCACGGAGTGCAGCTGCAAGCCGCAAGAGAAATAGCACCTTGCAGCCCTTGTCCTTTGAAGCAGAAGGGAACACCTTAGGAAGACGGAGCACACTTCGGAAGCTCAAAGATGCCGCGCGTCAAGCTGGCAAGAGAAGATTCTGAACTGCCGTCCTTTTCCCTTCCATCCACAGTGGCGTCTGTCACATAGAACCGGGGAGTAACTTACTGGCCTTGGCAGGGCCCTTTCTTGCCACTCCTCTAATGCTTAGGATTAAGTCGACAAAGACATCGTAACGGTTGTTCTCTGCAAAAACTACCCGTAACATTGTTCCTTCTACAAGCAGACAAGCCCAACACATGCCTGCCAGTCAAATTGTGGGTAGGAGTTGGTTTGTTAGTGGGAGAGAATTTGATGTTTTCGAAAGAACGGTAGCATTTTCGCCTTGTTTTGGGGAGCAGAGTGGTATTTTGGGGGAGAAGCTGTCATATTGTCGGGAGAGAGAACTGGCATTTTGGTGGAGAAAATGCCACGTACTGGGGAGCAAAGGGGAGGAGATTGTCCTAGTCTGGGGAGAAGAGAGGTCTTTTGGGAAGCAAACGTTTTATTTTCCGGTGGGAACGGTATCCTGCTGGAGACAATGCCATCTTTTGACGTGACATGTGGTATTTTGGTGGAGAAAATGCCGTAGTGTGGAGAGAAGAGCGGTCAGCTTTTGGGGAAAGAAGGTATTTTGCAGGAGCAAACGTTATATTTATATTTTCAGGAGAACCGTCACCTTATGCGTGACACAATGTCATATTTTGTGGAGAGATGCGACGCGACCTGAGCATGGACGTCCCCTCCTGCATCACTGGAGCCCACAGCTCGCCTTCAGAGCTCCGTGGATTTCCCACGTTTTACCCTGAAGCCGCCTCGCTACAGCTCCGTGGGTGGCACACAAGGCCTGCAGCACCTCTTTCTCCGCAAAGCCCACCTGCAGGCATTGGCTCGTGAGGTTCACCACCTGCCCTCCTGAGCAAAATCAACCCCTAAGAACAAGAGCAAAGTGCCCTGGATTCGAGCTGGCCTGGTCCAAGCCCCGGTCCCACCAGACATTTCCTGGTATCTAGGCTGCTCCCCAAAGCCTGGCCCCACCTCAGCACACGCTGTCAGATCAGATTCAAAGCTGGCACCAAGCTTTTCCCAGAAGCTCTTTGCCAGCAGCTCACTCACTGTGTTTCATCCCTCCTCACCTCAGTCCGAAAGTATTGGCCGCACCTGCCAGCGGGTGTTACCTCCGACCTTGTCACTGGGCAGCGACTCAACAGCACCCGGTTTGCTTCTGGGGCCCTCATTCACCTCACTGTGCTAACCCTCCAGTGGCATTCTTTCCTCCTCCAAATAAACTAACGGAATAGAAGGCTGAATGTGGGACACCCTCAGTCCGCCAAAGAGTCTGCCCCATGGAGTCCATGGTGTTCAAGGTCTGCGCCACGGAGTGCAGCTGCAAGCCGCAAGAGAAATAGCACCTTGCAGCCCTTGTCCTTTGAAGCAGAAGGGAACACCTTAGGAAGACGGAGCACACTTCGGAAGCTCAAAGATGCCGCGCGTCAAGCTGGCAAGAGAAGATTCTGAACTGCCGTCCTTTTCCCTTCCATCCACAGTGGCGTCTGTCACATAGAACCGGGGAGTAACTTACTGGCCTTGGCAGGGCCCTTTCTTGCCACTCCTCTAATGCTTAGGATTAAGTCGACAAAGACATCGTAACGGTTGTTCTCTGCAAAAACTACCCGTAACATTGTTCCTTCTACAAGCAGACAAGCCCAACACATGCCTGCCGGTCAAATTGTGGGTAGGAGTTGGTTTGTTAGTGGGAGAGAATTTGATGTTTTCGAAAGAACGGTAGCATTTTCGCCTTGTTTTGGGGAGCAGAGTGGTATTTTGGGGGAGAAGCTGTCATATTGTCGGGAGAGAGAACTGGCATTTTGGTGGAGAAAATGCCACGTACTGGGGAGCAAAGGGGAGGAGATTGTCCTAGTCTGGGGAGAAGAGAGGTCTTTTGGGAAGCAAACGTTTTATTTTCCGGTGGGAACGGTATCCTGCTGGAGACAATGCCATCTTTTGACGTGACATGTGGTATTTTGGTGGAGAAAATGCCGTAGTGTGGAGAGAAGAGCGGTCAGCTTTTGGGGAAAGAAGGTATTTTGCAGGAGCAAACGTTATATTTTCAGGAGAACCGTCACCTTATGCGTGACACAATGTCATATTTTGTGGAGAGATGCGACGCGACCTGAGCATGGACGTCCCCTCCTGCATCACTGGAGCCCACAGCTCGCCTTCAGAGCTCCGTGGATTTCCCACGTTTTACCCTGAAGCCGCCTCGCTACAGCTCCGTGGGTGGCACACAAGGCCTGCAGCACCTCTTTCTCCGCAAAGCCCACCTGCAGGCATTGGCTCGTGAGGTTCACCACCTGCCCTCCTGAGCAAAATCAACCCCTAAGAACAAGAGCAAAGTGCCCTGGATTCGAGCTGGCCTGGTCCAAGCCCCGGTCCCACCAGACATTTCCTGGTATCTAGGCTGCTCCCCAAAGCCTGGCCCCACCTCAGCACACGCTGTCAGATCAGATTCAAAGCTGGCACCAAGCTTTTCCCAGAAGCTCTTTGCCAGCAGCTCACTCATTGTGTTTCATCCCTCCTCACCTCAGTCCGAAAGTATTGGCCGCACCTGCCAGCGGGTGTTACCTCCGACCTTGTCACTGGGCAGCGACTCAACAGCACCCGGTTTGCTTCTGGGGCCCTCATTCACCTCACTGTGCTAACCCTCCAGTGGCATTCTTTCCTCCTCCAAATAAACTAACGGAATAGAAGGCTGAATGTGGGACACCCTCAGTCCGCCAAAGAGTCTGCCCCATGGAGTCCATGGTGTTCAAGGTCTGCGCCACGGAGTGCAGCTGCAAGCCGCAAGAGAAATAGCACCTTGCAGCCCTTGTCCTTTGAAGCAGAAGGGAACACCTTAGGAAGACGGAGCACACTTCGGAAGCTCAAAGATGCCGCGCGTCAAGCTGGCAAGAGAAGATTCTGAACTGCCGTCCTTTTCCCTTCCATCCACAGTGGCGTCTGTCACATAGAACCGGGGAGTAACTTACTGGCCTTGGCAGGGCCCTTTCTTGCCACTCCTCTAATGCTTAGGATTAAGTCGACAAAGACATCGTAACGGTTGTTCTCTGCAAAAACTACCCGTAACATTGTTCCTTCTACAAGCAGACAAGCCCAACACATGCCTGCCGGTCAAATTGTGGGTAGGAGTTGGTTTGTTAGTGGGAGAGAATTTGATGTTTTCGAAAGAACGGTAGCATTTTCGCCTTGTTTTGGGGAGCAGAGTGGTATTTTGGGGGAGAAGCTGTCATATTGTCGGGAGAGAGAACTGGCATTTTGGTGGAGAAAATGCCACGTACTGGGGAGCAAAGGGGAGGAGATTGTCCTAGTCTGGGGAGAAGAGAGGTCTTTTGGGAAGCAAACGTTTTCTTTTCCGGTGGGAACGGTATCCTGCTGGAGACAATGCCATCTTTTGACGTGACATGTGGTATTTTGGTGGAGAAAATGCCGTAGTGTGGAGAGAAGAGCGGTCAGCTTTTGGGGAAAGAAGGTATTTTGCAGGAGCAAACGTTATATTTTCAGGAGAACCGTCACCTTATGCGTGACACAATGTCATATTTTGTGGAGAGATGCGACGCGACCTGAGCATGGACGTCCCCTCCTGCATCACTGGAGCCCACAGCTCGCCTTCAGAGCTCCGTGGATTTCCCACGTTTTACCCTGAAGCCGCCTCGCTACAGCTCCGTGGGTGGCACACAAGGCCTGCAGCACCTCTTTCTCCGCAAAGCCCACCTGCAGGCATTGGCTCGTGAGGTTCACCACCTGCCCTCCTGAGCAAAATCAACCCCTAAGAACAAGAGCAAAGTGCCCTGGATTCGAGCTGGCCTGGTCCAAGCCCCGGTCCCACCAGACATTTCCTGGTATCTAGGCTGCTCCCCAAAGCCTGGCCCCACCTCAGCACACGCTGTCAGATCAGATTCAAAGCTGGCACCAAGCTTTTCCCAGAAGCTCTTTGCCAGCAGCTCACTCACTGTGTTTCATCCCTCCTCACCTCAGTCCGAAAGTATTGGCCGCACCTGCCAGCGGGTGTTACCTCCGACCTTGTCACTGGGCAGCGACTCAACAGCACCCGGTTTGCTTCTGGGGCCCTCATTCACCTCACTGTGCTAACCCTCCAGTGGCATTCTTTCCTCCTCCAAATAAACTAACGGAATAGAAGGCTGAATGTGGGACACCCTCAGTCCGCCAAAGAGTCTGCCCCATGGAGTCCATGGTGTTCAAGGTCTGCGCCACGGAGTGCAGCTGCAAGCCGCAAGAGAAATAGCACCTTGCAGCCCTTGTCCTTTGAAGCAGAAGGGAACACCTTAGGAAGACGGAGCACACTTCGGAAGCTCAAAGATGCCGCGCGTCAAGCTGGCAAGAGAAGATTCTGAACTGCCGTCCTTTTCCCTTCCATCCACAGTGGCGTCTGTCACATAGAACCGGGGAGTAACTTACTGGCCTTGGCAGGGCCCTTTCTTGCCACTCCTCTAATGCTTAGGATTAAGTCGACAAAGACATCGTAACGGTTGTTCTCTGCAAAAACTACCCGTAACATTGTTCCTTCTACAAGCAGACAAGCCCAACACATGCCTGCCGGTCAAATTGTGGGTAGGAGTTGGTTTGTTAGTGGGAGAGAATTTGATGTTTTCGAAAGAACGGTAGCATTTTCGCCTTGTTTTGGGGAGCAGAGTGGTATTTTGGGGGAGAAGCTGTCATATTGTCGGGAGAGAGAACTGGCATTTTGGTGGAGAAAATGCCACGTACTGGGGAGCAAAGGGGAGGAGATTGTCCTAGTCTGGGGAGAAGAGAGGTCTTTTGGGAAGCAAACGTTTTCTTTTCCGGTGGGAACGGTATCCTGCTGGAGACAATGCCATCTTTTGACGTGACATGTGGTATTTTGGTGGAGAAAATGCCGTAGTGTGGAGAGAAGAGCGGTCAGCTTTTGGGGAAAGAAGGTATTTTGCAGGAGCAAACGTTATATTTTCAGGAGAACCGTCACCTTATGCGTGACACAATGTCATATTTTGTGGAGAGATGCGACGCGACCTGAGCATGGACGTCCCCTCCTGCATCACTGGAGCCCACAGCTCGCCTTCAGAGCTCCGTGGATTTCCCACGTTTTACCCTGAAGCCGCCTCGCTACAGCTCCGTGGGTGGCACACAAGGCCTGCAGCACCTCTTTCTCCGCAAAGCCCACCTGCAGGCATTGGCTCGTGAGGTTCACCACCTGCCCTCCTGAGCAAAATCAACCCCTAAGAACAAGAGCAAAGTGCCCTGGATTCGAGCTGGCCTGGTCCAAGCCCCGGTCCCACCAGACATTTCCTGGTATCTAGGCTGCTCCCCAAAGCCTGGCCCCACCTCAGCACACGCTGTCAGATCAGATTCAAAGCTGGCACCAAGCTTTTCCCAGAAGCTCTTTGCCAGCAGCTCACTCACTGTGTTTCATCCCTCCTCACCTCAGTCCGAAAGTATTGGCCGCACCTGCCAGCGGGTGTTACCTCCGACCTTGTCACTGGGCAGCGACTCAACAGCACCCGGTTTGCTTCTGGGGCCCTCATTCACCTCACTGTGCTAACCCTCCAGTGGCATTCTTTCCTCCTCCAAATAAACTAACGGAATAGAAGGCTGAATGTGGGACACCCTCAGTCCGCCAAAGAGTCTGCCCCATGGAGTCCATGGTGTTCAAGGTCTGCGCCACGGAGTGCAGCTGCAAGCCGCAAGAGAAATAGCACCTTGCAGCCCTTGTCCTTTGAAGCAGAAGGGAACACCTTAGGAAGACGGAGCACACTTCGGAAGCTCAAAGATGCCGCGCGTCAAGCTGGCAAGAGAAGATTCTGAACTGCCGTCCTTTTCCCTTCCATCCACAGTGGCGTCTGTCACATAGAACCGGGGAGTAACTTACTGGCCTTGGCAGGGCCCTTTCTTGCCACTCCTCTAATGCTTAGGATTAAGTCGACAAAGACATCGTAACGGTTGTTCTCTGCAAAAACTACCCGTAACATTGTTCCTTCTACAAGCAGACAAGCCCAACACATGCCTGCCGGTCAAATTGTGGGTAGGAGTTGGTTTGTTAGTGGGAGAGAATTTGATGTTTTCGAAAGAACGGTAGCATTTTCGCCTTGTTTTGGGGAGCAGAGTGGTATTTTGGGGGAGAAGCTGTCATATTGTCGGGAGAGAGAACTGGCATTTTGGTGGAGAAAATGCCACGTACTGGGGAGCAAAGGGGAGGAGATTGTCCTAGTCTGGGGAGAAGAGAGGTCTTTTGGGAAGCAAACGTTTTCTTTTCCGGTGGGAACGGTATCCTGCTGGAGACAATGCCATCTTTTGACGTGACATGTGGTATTTTGGTGGAGAAAATGCCGTAGTGTGGAGAGAAGAGCGGTCAGCTTTTGGGGAAAGAAGGTATTTTGCAGGAGCAAACGTTATATTTTCAGGAGAACCGTCACCTTATGCGTGACACAATGTCATATTTTGTGGAGAGATGCGACGCGACCTGAGCATGGACGTCCCCTCCTGCATCACTGGAGCCCACAGCTCGCCTTCAGAGCTCCGTGGATTTCCCACGTTTTACCCTGAAGCCGCCTCGCTACAGCTCCGTGGGTGGCACACAAGGCCTGCAGCACCTCTTTCTCCGCAAAGCCCACCTGCAGGCATTGGCTCGTGAGGTTCACCACCTGCCCTCCTGAGCAAAATCAACCCCTAAGAACAAGAGCAAAGTGCCCTGGATTCGAGCTGGCCTGGTCCAAGCCCCGGTCCCACCAGACATTTCCTGGTATCTAGGCTGCTCCCCAAAGCCTGGCCCCACCTCAGCACACGCTGTCAGATCAGATTCAAAGCTGGCACCAAGCTTTTCCCAGAAGCTCTTTGCCAGCAGCTCACTCACTGTGTTTCATCCCTCCTCACCTCAGTCCGAAAGTATTGGCCGCACCTGCCAGCGGGTGTTACCTCCGACCTTGTCACTGGGCAGCGACTCAACAGCACCCGGTTTGCTTCTGGGGCCCTCATTCACCTCACTGTGCTAACCCTCCAGTGGCATTCTTTCCTCCTCCAAATAAACTAACGGAATAGAAGGCTGAATGTGGGACACCCTCAGTCCGCCAAAGAGTCTGCCCCATGGAGTCCATGGTGTTCAAGGTCTGCGCCACGGAGTGCAGCTGCAAGCCGCAAGAGAAATAGCACCTTGCAGCCCTTGTCCTTTGAAGCAGAAGGGAACACCTTAGGAAGACGGAGCACACTTCGGAAGCTGCAAGCATGCCTGTCATATTGTCG